>NW_008602677.1:54424-77160 GCF_000691845.1 Merops nubicus | reverse complement strand
TTTTATTTTATTTTATTTTTTTTTCTGGCACAAAATCTTTTATAGCAGGTATTGTCCTGGATTTTAGGACTGAGAAGTAACCCTTATGTCATTTGATTTCCTGTAAAACTCCAGCCCCCAGCATGCTGTGAAGAAAGTCCCCTGTGCTGTCTCATGCTCTGCTTGCTCCCCATGGTTCTTTCCGCTTGTGATTCCCAAAGGGCCAAACCCAGGGCTGTATGCCTGACCCCCGTATCCAGGCCACTGGGCAGAATGCAGCAAGGAGGAGGAATTCCTTTGAAGTTGTGGAGCTGCTCCCCAGAAGCTGACTTGAGCCCAGTGGTGGATGCAGCTTCCTGGGCTCCTCACGCTGCCTCCCTGAAAGGGACCTGATTCCTGCTTCTCCCTGCAATGCAGCCACATCAGTTCCACTACAGTGCAGCCTTCTCCCATTGCAGAGCAGTGGGCTCAGCCTGGCTCTAAACTACCCCAGGATGACAGAGACTCGCAGAAAACCCCATTCCAAACTTCCTTTCTGAAAAGCCAAAACACACGCTAGGAGAGCCTTGGGTCTATGACTTCCAGTTAGGACAATTAATCAAAACATTTGCCATGTATTGTGTGAGCTCCTTCGCAGTTTGTGCATTTATCTTTTAAACATCTGCAGAACAGCATGGCTTGGATAGGTTTCTGTTACTACTCTGAGTCTTCATTGGCTCTTGAGAATGAGTGAAGAGGAGCCAGACAACATAAAGAGCAGACAATCAAAGCTTTAGACTCTTAGATCCTTGCAGATGGGCCTTCTGATGAAATGACTAACAACTGTTGCCAGATCAGCAAGTAGCAACCACAAGGCACCTGTATTTATTTAACTTTCATTTTGTCAGATAACTTGTCTTTATGCTCTTGCAGTTTTAGCTATGGATTATAAGTCACGAGGCTTCCTTCTGATCTCCCTAGCACAAGTGTAAAATGAGTCACCTGAGATTGGTTGTTGATAAGAGTTCTCCGGTAAAAGCAGTGTACGCAGAGGCAGGATCAGACTGAGGTGTGGATGATGAGTCCAGCGTCTAGTTTGCTTGAAACATCTTTGTTGTCTGTCTTCATCATGAGGTCTTCTCAAGGCACATATTGGAGGGAGGAAAGGCTTTTAGCAGCAGCCCTTGGTTGTTGTCAAAAAACTAAAAATCAGTGACCTCATTTTCCTTTTCAGAATGGCTGTGCATCTTGTGAATTCAGCTGTGGAACAAAGAAAGTGAGCCTCTCTGCAGCCAGGGCCTGCCAGCCACTCCAGCCCGCCCTGGGTGAGACTCTGGGTGAGGGGCAGCCAGCTCTCCTGGCCTGGTGAGCCGCTGCCAACGCCGAGATACCGCCAGATGTCTCCGGCTACGAACCACACACCTCAGAGCCCGTGTTCCAGGAGTGGCTCGCAGGTGACATTGCCAGCAGCTCCACGGGAGATTCGTTGCTCTGGCCATTATGGAAGGGAACAAAGCCGTGTACGTGGCCGTGTCCCAGCATGACCTGGTGGTGTTGGCTTGAGTCACTTCTGCTGTCTTGCTGCCTTTCACGGGCACAGACTCTGATTGCCCAGTCGCCCCTGTGCCAATCTGGCCCTGCTGCCAGATGCCTCCGTGTAGCCCTGGCACTGCTTACTCATAGGCTGAATGAGCCTCACCCTATCCTTGCCCATTCCCTTGCCTCCCTTGGAGGCAAATACCCAAAATGTGCAATGCTGAATATTGGCTTCTATCAGAACAAGTTAGGATGTGCTGTGTAGCTCTAATTGCTGCTGGTTTTGGGTGTTAGAAAGGGGTTGAAGGTGGGTACTTGAGTATTCCTGGAAAGCAGTCAGCTTCTCTGTTCCTGGAGTCAAATATCTGAACATTGACAAATGCCAAATCTGGAATTATTTCTGTATGTATCATTCTCTGGTTTTAAAGCTGATGCTTAACCTGTGTGCTTTTGGTCACCAGTAGCTCTTGTTCACCAAGTAACATCCTGCTCATATATGTGATATGGTGTTGTCCTGGTTCCGTGTAAGAAGGGGTTCAGGGCAGGACCCACACGGAACAGAACTATGTACTCGCCTCTCCCCCACCCCCTCGAGAGAGAGAGAGAGACACTTTTTTAAAAAAAAAATGAAGGATATTGTTCAACAAGGAACAGAAAACGAAAAAGGGAGGTAAGGAAAATAATATATATAAAGATCAGGGGAATAATACAAAAGATAAAATATACAAAACCCTCAGAAATGGTTCCAGGGTCCCACGGAGTGAAAGGAGAACTTTCCTCTCCGAGATCCCAGGCAGGAGTGAAACAAGAAACCACTCCCTGCCTCTTATCAGAGTGTGTGTGGGAAGGGGAGGGAATACAATGGTTTCACCCCCACCCAGGGTCCTCCCAGTTGCTGGAAGGTCACTACCCCATTCCAAGCCTCAAACCACAACAGGTGTGTTGACATAGGATAAAATAATGAAGTGAACCTGCTCAAGTGTTACAAGTAATGTTGCAGCACTACTGTGAGTCTTGACCCATATTTTTTGGCAATCCATGTGCATAGGGATATGCTTTTGTGCCTAAATGAGCAAATGGTATTCTCTTTCTCATAGTGGAAACTAGGTAGAACATAGAGTTCTGCCAAATTTGATCTTCCTTTTCTTTGTAGAGCTGCAACAAGTTCTGGTAGTTTAAAAAGGCTTTTACATTATTTTTGCTGAGCATGGTCTTCTTTGGTCACTTCTATTAGCTCTCTTCTGATTTCAAATATGAAGCTGATCTATATATTCCAAGCTAGTGAAATTGGACCAGATTGGTTAAGGGCATGTGTGGTAAGCATAGCACTTGAAAGCTAACCAGCTATTTCCTCCTGCAGAATGTCCTACCAGAGGGACTTGAAATAAAGATTGATCCCAAGTTTTCAGCATCAGGACTATTTAAATACTTAGCTCTGCCTTATCGCTGACTTTAGGCTGTAGGGTGTGATTGATCTACCTTCAAGTGAAGTAAAACTTCCTGTGCAAGGAATTCTGCTGAAGTGGAGGGGAGCCAAGGGATGTTGTGGCTGTATGGTGTATCACCCAAGCAAGAATAGTCCCATCTGTCCCCAGTTCCCCAACCCGATGTGTTGGTTTCACTGTGACTTCTTTTCCTGAAGTCATCTCCTGCAGGGATTGTCTTGCATCTGAATTTAGGCAAATATAAGATCACTGAATAGTGTCTTATATTGTCCAGAATTGTGAACATGAAATGAAAATGCTAGTTTTGCTCACAGGTTAAAATGAAGGTTAACTGCAAATTTCCTAGCCTTTGTGAATTTTAAAAATCAAATTTACTTTTGCATTAACATCACATCTTAAAATCAAATTTCCTTGTTTGTTTTTAAGATAAGGGGAAAAGCAGGAACAGGATCTTATTTCACCAAGAAAATGTGCTGAGGCTAATTTTGATTAGACTTTACTAAAACCAGCAAACAAAAAAACTGGCCACACTTGTAGTTGTAATTCAATGAATAACTTCAGTCAGGAGTATTGTTTTTTTGCTCTTATAAAGCAAAATGTCTGATTTTGCTTCTGTGCACAGACTTTGGCAATATTAACATTATCACACTTTTTTTTTCTAGAAATGATCATTGCCAGCGAGGGTTACATAAAGGTGTAGCAACCTGGCCAGTAACTCCAGACAGACTTTAATTCCCAAGAAATGTTAGGAAAAAAAATCAGCATAGGACCTAGGGGCTGAAAATGAGATTATAATGTTGATACATGGTTTCTTTTTAATAAGTACAGTTAAAATTTGCTCTTTCTGGAAGTAAATATTCTATGTGTTATGAGGTAGGACTGCATGAGGCACCTTTCACTGTCCTATTCTTTGTTCATGATGCTCTGATTGCTGATATTGATCAAGAGTCATGACTGAATATACAAATCCAACCCTTTGAATGGTTCTGGACAGGCTTTTGAGCCTATCAGCAAACAATAGGGGAAGGGCTGGGTTTGGGAGGGGAAGGCTGCTGTAGTAAATGTTCTGTTGTGAATTACATGGGATTTGCTGAAGTTCTGCAAAGAGCTGGTTTGTCCAACTTTACTGATAAAACATCTGATTTGTTCATCACAAAAAAATGCACAGAGGAAGTTGACAAAGTTGCTTTTTTATTGTTTTTTTTTTTTTTTCCTGTGCAGCTCCTGTACCTGTCAAAAGGATTTTCTGAGACAGAGGGTGAGGAGGATACGTGGTTTCCTTAACTGTGACTGAAAGGAGGTGGATTTGTCAGACAACTTTGACGGTACGTTTGTTGCTATAAAGGAGCATTTGGGAAATCCTGTTTTGTGTGTTTGAGTGTGGCAATCACCCTGCTGCTCTTCCTCAACACAAACTACAATAACCCCGACTAGGATCAGAGCACGTATTACCCCATTTCTAATAAAGGTGTTGCAACCCTTTCTGCAGCAGTGGCTCTAACCTGGCAGCGAGGGGTGGATTGTGCTGACTCAGCAGCGTTGCCGGTTCCCTGGCAGCACTGCACTCAGTGTGCACGTCCTGTGCCTGTGGTTGCAGCAGGGCTCTCTGCTTATCACCCGCTGGGCAGGAAAAGGGCACGGGACCAGGAGAGCTACGTAGGAACCGTGTAAGTGTGAGGAGCAAGGTTCCCATTTATCTCCAGCTCTGCCAAGATGCTGCTGCTGGGTAGCTCGAGCAGAGTAACGTGAACTTTGTTGCCCTGCTGATTCCTTTACTTTGCCATTAACTAATTCCACCTCAGACTGTGAACGAAGTAATTTCACCTCACATGCTTCCACTTCCCATGTCACGGACAGTTGCTGGTTTTGCAAAGTGTTTGCTGTTTGTCAAGCTGCTCTGCCTGCCTGGAAATGTTTTGCCTGCCCAAATTTTTTAGGCTTGTACCTCAAGGACTTGTTACTAGGTAACAGGGTTCCATTTGCCAATTGCCCACTATTTCCTTCTCACCGTATTACAGGCCTGATTATTAACATTTAGTTCAGAGAAATTGCTGTCATTATGTGAAGTAACTTCCTTTAGAGGTTACTCATTAACCTTAGGTATTTTACTGTGCAATTATAATTGCTAAATGCCATAGGCATGGAAAACCTTTGAACTCCTCAAGGTATTAGTGTATGGGAGAAATGGTATCAGCTGTGATTTTTACATGCTCTCCACACCCCCAACCCACTCCTCAGTCGTTTCTTCTCTTGGCTGTATTCTTGTTCCATTCCTCTTGCTGTGCTTCATAGCATACTGAGCCTGCTCAGCTGCTGCAGAAGGGAATGTTTCCTTCTGAAAGGGAATCAATCTCTGCTGTTCCCCTTTATAGATCTGAGCTTAGCTCTAGCCAGCTCAGTGCTGTTACAGTGCTCATTGTCTGCTTACCAGTACAACCAAGAGCATGATTTGATCTCTTGACCTTACATGAAAAGTGAAATAATTGGGAAGCCAACAGTCTCGTGTAGTATGGTCCATGATGTCACCATGTATGGTTTTCCAGCATTTAGGATGGTTCTACCATATTTGCTTCTCAATCAATTCTACCACTATCTATTGTGTTCAAGGAATGGAAAGTTTCAGACAAAACCACCATTCCCCTCTTTTTTTCTCTCATTGTCTATACAAAGAGAATAAGCTGCATACTAAAGTGTTTGTCTCAGGGCAGCATGTGTTGCCTGGAAAAATCATACTAAATGTATTTGTCTTTATCCCCTAGCCCAGTCAGCCTTAGAAGTCCACTGACATTCCTGGTAACTTGTTTCCTCTGACAGGATAGAGCAAAGCAGCTGTACCTGTAATGTAGGCCTGTGTTGCCATGTGACTTCAATGAGGAAATATAGAACATATTCAGGAAATTAGGGGACAAGTGAGATATATACATAGTGCTTAAACAGAACTAAAAAAAAACAGAGAAAGTACGCAGGCAATAGGCACATTTGTCCATGGAGTCAGACCTAGTTTGGACAGTAGGAAACAAAATGATGTGGTGGGCAAGGAAAGCTTAGTTTGGTAAATTTTCTAAAACACAACAGTAGAATAACCAGCACTATAAATTAAAAGGGGTGGGAAAGCTAAGGTGGTGGTAACACCCGAGTCCTCCCAGGTTTGAACTGGGCAGGGGAGAGAATGTAACAAGGTCATGACACAGTTACTTCTATCAAGCCCTTCATTTAATATTGCTTACCCATTCTGCTCTATCCTTTTAATCTCAGCATGAGCTGTTTGTTTTTCTAAAGTGGGGAAAAAGTGAGGACAAACCACTCAAAACTAGTTTCATGTTTGCATGCTTCACATAGTACAATCTCTATGATGAAAATGCCAAGTCAGTGTCCTGATATTATTAATAATGAAAAATATTTAACAACACAGTTTCTGACAGTGGCCTAACTCTTCTTTTTTATTTTTTTTTTAAATAGTTATTTGTTTCTTCTCTAATCTTGTAAAACAAATATTGCTCCTGATTTCAGTGGATTTTCTCACTCGATATATCAGCTCTAACGTCTCAACTACTGTGTGTTGCAATGAGCTAAGCAGTGGAATTTGTGTTGACATCTAATGTTACTCCCTGGGATAAATTCAGTGAACCATGAAGTCCAAGTAGTGCAGAAGGTGGGGAACACTTTGAAACTTTTTCTAGTAAAACTGTACTTCACTGAATTCCTGTTTACTCCTACTTTACCTGCTCACCTGCAGCTCCAGGTCTGATTCATGATACATGTAATTCAGCACTGTAGGAACAGCTCAGTTTTCACTTGTTGCCTTATAGGTTTATTGTTAATAAATGCAGGTCATTCAATGCAGACTACTGGTATGGTTTAAAACCAAGCAAACCTCAAACTGTCATTAACTACTTAGAGCCCTTCTCAAGAATACAGCACAAAATCCAATTTCTCTCTCTGGTGTGTAATGTGAAAATTATTAGCGAAACTTTACACATGAGACAGCACTCAATGAAATTAAAAGCCTGTTAGATGCCATAATCACGTGCTGTATCAGAGATTTTGGATGGCACATGGGTACAAAACCATGCTCCAAATCGTAGTTCCTCATTGAACTTGAAGCAAACTTATGCAGAAGAATGTGCTAGCGTGGTTAACACTTGAGACAAGGCATGTTACTGCCAGCTGTGGCATGTTTCTTGCATGCAAGAAGACCAGTACACGCTTCAAACCATTTATTTATTTATCTGTGTATTTATTTATTTATCTATCTATTGATTTATTTATCAAATGTCTAATCTTTTCTGTCCTCTACTGTCCAGGCATTACAAAATATTTAGCCTTATTTTGATACATGACATTGTTTTGTTTGAGTTGGTGTCATGGAATAATGTTTAGTGTCATAGACCAGGGTTCTAATGTTTTTTTTCAACAGAAGTACCTGTGGTAGTTTAAATGTTACAATTTTCCCATGTGTTGAATTTGCAAGTGCAGAAGAAATAGATTTATTTTTAGACCAAAAATAGGCTACCTGTTAATGCACAGTAACGTACTTTCTCCCACTGAAGTTGTGGTGAATTTTATGTTAAGCAATGACTAAAAAGTTTCCACAGAGGACAGTGCAATGTGGTAAATCTCTCTTGTAGTAACCTGCGTTGCTTGTACCAACTCCACTTCGTAGAAAAAACAGAAGGAAGGAAAAAAAACCTGAGAGGCTTGGACTACAGCATAAATGGTGCTGTCCTTGTTACATACAGTAACAGGCTGAAGTTGTCATAAACACTTTATTTTCTTAAGGTCTGGATATATGCCTTTGCAAGTCTTACTGGAAGCAATATTTTTTGATATGGAATCTCTACAGAAACATCTGTGTGGTTCAGTGTATTATTTTCTTATAAAAGTTTCTTTCTTTTTGAAAATAAAATGCATACCTATCTTACAACATGGACAAGACATTATTGATTGGCCACCAGGAAGGTTATATTTAAACTTACCAGGAAAAAAAGGGTTTTCAGGATGCTTGGTAAGATATTTAGGCTTTTTTTGCCTTTCATCAGTTGGGGAAAAATGGAACTTTTGCTCAGCAGCTATAGACCTGAATGATGGTGCACTGATTACTAGGCTGGTATATGTGAGAAGGGTGATTAGATGTAAGTTCAGGATGATCACGGGGAGGAATATGTGTAGATATACATAGGACAGAAGCTGCTGTCTCTTACATGTGGGGTGCAAAATGACCAAGACAGACTTTTAAGTGGAGAAACTGAATACCTGGTAAATGCTGTGATCAATCCTGTGATCCTTTTCTGCATATTTTTTTTCGTTATTTTCAAATCTCCAAAAGCAGAGCAGGGCTTGTTTGTGTTTTTTTTTTTTTTTTTTTTTTTTCCTGGAGGAAGGAAATAAGAAGAAATCATGGTCTCTTTAAAAAAAAAAAAAGAAGGCAAGGACCTGTTTGCACATTATGATTTGTAGGGCCAAGAACCACAGTGAAGTATGAGCAGTAACATCTGACTTGCCACATTGTGACTACAATGTTTGATTTTTCTCTTTGTTTGTTTTTTTTTTTTTTCTTTTTCCATCCTAAGTGGAGTTACACTCCACGAAAAGCTGGGATCTGTTGTTCCTGATTAAACATGTAGTCAGTTGTGTGCCTTTAGAAAACTGCAAAATGCCCTCTCCCCACACCTCCCTTCCTCAAGCCCTCTGTTGCCCAGTGTGGAAGCTGTGGCTCTATGGGGATTTACCATTTCCTCCTAGGATCACCTGTGCTGTGGCTTAAATAAAAGTTTGTTTCTACAGCTGTCTGAGTTTCGAGTTTATCTGACTCAGGTTGACCCCTTAGTTTTATAATGAGCTGGTTTATTTGCTTGTGCAAATTGGGTTTTCTTAGACAGAAATATAACAGACTGTAAAGAGGCCAATCTTTTGATCATTTCACCTCCGGAAGGGGGAAAGCTACAATGCCTTTCTGCACTCACTGGGCACTCTCTGGGTTGTTAATAACATTAAGTTACTGTTCCTGAACACTTTGTTGTAGGATTTTTTTTTTTTTTTTAATACTGTGTTGTAAAACTCCGGTGTGTAGAAAAGTGTTGTTTCTTCTGTTTATGCTGGAAATAGATAGGGTTTAGAGGCTAATTACTTTTCTATTCATAGGAAATACAGAACCTTTGCTTAGCAGCCGGTGTGACTGTTCCAACTCTTCTTTAGATGTATCTTTACGTTACACCTATAGTCATGCATACAGGGAAGCAGGAGGCAGAATGCTGGAAGAAAAGGAGAAGTAAACAGTTTGTGAAAATGGTGCCAGTTTTTCCTCGACAGGGCTAGATCCTCTAATATAGCCCAACAAAGCTGTGAGTGATGTGCCAAAATATCTTTTTAATAAACAGCATAGGCAGTAGTAGGAAATAATACTGGTCAGGGCTTGTTTTTCTGGCTCAGCGCCTCATTCCAACCTGTTGCAACCAGCTATTGAACGTCTATGGGGACACCCCCATACAAGAGGCCCCATGGAGGAAAGGAACTTTTACATTTCTGTTTGACTGGGATCCTTGCCAGTGGCTAAGTTCAAAGTGCAGTTTCCAGTAATTTGCTGTTACTACTCTGTGTGTTTGATAGGCCAGGACAGAAGCATGCAACCCGAAGTAATATTTCCTGATTTCTGACATTTCTCAAGATATGAATGGAGGTTGCTGAGGCACTGAAACTTGGAAGGGTTTTCCTGACTCCAACACCTCCGATGCTTTCCTTTTCTCCTCTTGTGTAGCCCCTTTCCCTGCCCCCATCTCCTCCCTTAGATCACATTCCCTGCTGTTGTCAGTTCCGTATTTGGATGACATTCATATTGATTGCTTCCCTGTGCAAACACTGTGCGGCTGTTCTTATGCAACCAGAAAAATCCTATTGATTTACTGAGTGTGAGGGTTATTTAGATTGATATCCTTCTGTAGTAGTGATAACACTTTCATCTCCTCTTAGAAATAGTTAACCTTTTCATTTTGGGGGGAGAGGGAGATGCAAATGAATTTTATTTTGCCCTATTAACTGTGGTAAGGGGGAGGTAAGCAGAGGGAGAAGCCATCAGAATAGCTACTGTTCTCTCTACCATATGCAGTTTGTAGGCCATGTGTATGACATTGTGGTTGTGGAAGAAGCATCCTCTATAATTAAGATTATATAAGCATTCCTATTGTAATCCTTTGTTTTCAGCTTTCCAAAACTTGCCTCTTTTGGGCTGATTTTCCTGGCTTGCTCTCTGCCATGTCACAACTTATTTATTTATTTTCCAAGCAGGGATACAAATGTTGGAGGGAATTGAGGAAAGCAATGTCTCTTGTCTGTTAAAAAAAAAAAAAAAGCAACTCTCTTAATGTTTTTGAAAAATAGATCCAAAGTCAAAATGAGCTTTAGGTAGAAAGTTGCCTCCGTGTGACTGTCAAAGAGGGGAAAAGACTTTTAGCAGATGCTATTTTTATTACCAAATAATCTACATTTGTGGAAAAAGAGCTGAGGTTGTCAGGGCAGCCTTTACATGCTTAAAATGCTAATTATATATATTTTTTTTTTTTGGCTTAGGTATGCAGACTTTGCAGGGGCGTGGGGGCATTAGTACTACCTACCAAAGCAGAGCAGTAGGAAATTTAAAGGTGCAGTGCTCAGTTCTAACTGCACCCCTACAGAAAAGTGAATACCTGTATGAACAAAGGCTAAGCACTGAAGCTGTGTGTGCTGATTTTGCACTGAAGCTTCACTTTTTGGCTGAAACTATCATCTTACCTCTGTTTTGAAAACCAAATAAAATTCCTTGGACTAGTGCGTAGTTAGAGTTTTCAAATAAATGAGCAAGCAAATACCTTTTCTTCCAGAGTGCACTGACAGGTGTTCACACAATCCAGACTCTCATTAGGTTTTAATCATTAAACTAAACAGTTCCTTGAAAGCAGAGGAATTTGGAGTTAATTCTGATCTTTATGCTTGTTCCGATCACTCTGTATCCACTGCAGTGTGTCCACTGTGGTGTCACATACGTGGGACTGCCTAAACACCAAGCTGAAGGAAACAGTGAGAACATATTTTTGAGCTGAATATTTCAAATACTGTAATTGGAATCACATGATTCATGATTAGTGCTTTTTTCCGATGTTTAGTCAAAAATTCTCTAGGGGGTCAGTGGGAGAAAGCACTGAGTAGCAAATAATCCCAAGATGATCTAAAGTGGCAATTAATTTGCCCATGAGCATTGTGCATCACTGGTACTGGGGTGTTTGTCATGTGGCAGGCAGCTGTGTTCCCTTGCTGGATGCTCAGCCCTCCTCTTTAACCAGCTGCAGTACATTGGCCTCCCTCTCTTTTCATTTTTGGCCAGAAGGATATGAGTGGAGTGGAAGGAAGAAACCTGCAGCCTGGTCTGTGATTTAGTTATTTATTTGTTTATTAATCGTATGCAACAATAATTCACTAAGACTGGCTGCACAAATTTGTTAAAACCACAGTCTCCTGTGGGTAACAAAGCCTCTGGGTATATGACAAGCATTGTGAAGTGATTGAAGGATATCAGGTTGCATCATGAGACCAAACAGCAGGTAAACAAAAGGAGCGTGTCATGTTCAAATGGGATAACTCCTCATAAACCTGGAGGATTGCAATGAACTTTGCCCAGTTGTGTTGCTAAGTAGCTTCCTGGCCAAGAGAAGCACCAAAGATGTTACACTCAATATCTGTAATGGGTTACGACACTGAAATTGCAACCCAACTCTATTGAGAAAGGTGTAGGGCTCACTAGATCACATAGGTAGTTTTCAATATACTCCTTTGTGTTTTCATTGTTGATATATGACACCAGAATAATGTTCAAAAGGCTTTCTTTGGTCTCTATAATATTTGCTCAAACGTGAATTCATAGAATCATTTTGGTTGGAAGAGACCTTTAAGGTCATCGAGTCCAACCATTAACCCAACACTGCCAGGTCAACCCTAAACCACATCCCTCAGCACTACATATAGACGTCTTAAATACCTCCAGGGATGGTAACTCCACCACTTCCCTGGGCAGCCTCTTCCAGGCCTTGACAACCCTTTTGAGGAAGAAAAATATTTACAGAGAAGGTTGGTTTTGTACCAACAAATTGTCTGTAGAAAACAACAAATCGTGAAAGTAAGAACATGTCCTGTTGCTCACTGTAACAATGAATGTTGAAAAAAATTCAATGGTCTGTAAAGTTCAGCACAAGTCTTACTCAGTGAAATTTATGAGAACAGAGTAACTGTCACACTGGATTAGATCAAAGGTTACTGTGACCAAATGTCCTCCAGCAGAGGCTGGTGAGAGAGGGATTGGGAAAGGGCCTAAGAAAAGTGCTATATATTTAAAATTATTTTTTTCTTGCTCTGTCTTTTCAGCTTCTGACAGAGAGTTGTAGAGCAGCTTCCTGGTCTGATGTTTGCATTCAGACCATTGTGCCTGATGCATTTCATCACGTGAACCTATGTGCAGCTCTGTCTTGAACAGGCTGTGTGGGTCCTGGGTTCCACACTGTAATTGTTATATGAGAAAGCACTTCCCTTTATTTCTAAATGGCTCCCTGGCTTCCTTTGTTAGATGCAGTAAATAATTCCCTTTTTTTACCACATCATTCCATTCATTTTTTTGTAGATGTCAATTCTATCCTCCTTTAGCCAGCAAGCATGTCTGCTTCTTCTTGTCCAGAAGTTGTGCTCTGCTTGCAGCTTTCCACGCTGTCTTTTTTTCTGATCTTTTCTAGTTCTGCTCTAAGCTTTGTGAGATGCACGGTGCAGAGGTGAATGAAGCACTGTAATCAAAGGACCCCAATGTGTAGCCCATGGTGTGTAACCCCATAAGGTTGCTTGTATGAGCAAATGCCTGTGGACTTGAGCCAAAGGTTGTACTGATTAGGCTGAGAAGACCAGTACTGTCAGGCTTTGTGTGGTGTCAGAACAAGATAAAGCTGTACAAGTGCTCCTTGTTACCTGCTTTAAGTTCATCACCTCTGTTCTGAGGTTTCAGCTGTGATGCCAAAGCTTTGGGTAAACCATACTTCAAGTTCCAGTACCTAAATCAGTGGGTGCCAAAAGAAAAAGATGATACCAGCCATCATAGGATAATGAAAGTCTCGGACATGCTGGGGGAGGAGGAGAAGAGAAATTCCAAACTTGTTCAGCTAAAAGCTGTTACATCCCAAAACTTGCAATCCACAAGCCAGGTAGTTTTTCAAGGTTTTTCATGATCCTTTTTGCTTGTTTGCATGTGTGGATTTCTGCCTGTGATATGCATTTGCCTTAAAATCAATTTTGTAATGGAAGAAGGGGATGTAAGTTTGAGACTAATCTCAGATTTTGGCTTTGCAGGGCATTGAAAGCCCCATGCACTTCAGTAACAGCCATTTGCACAAGCCTTATAATGCAGCAAAAATTTAAGTGGTTCCTGTTGTGGCAACAAGTCAATAATTTGAGCTCCGAGTGTGGCCATGTCCAGTGAAGAGGGAGGATGAGATCCCCCCTTCCCTTTGCTGTCCTGCGCAGGGCATCCAGACCCGTTCCCCGCAGGGAGCCGGGCAGGCGGGAGGAAGGGAGTGTCATCCTCCTGGGAGCTGTCACCACATCCGCTCCCCCCAGGAAAGTGGAGGGAGGAATTCCGACAATTCCTTGCCAAGCTGTTCCAAGGACAGAGCAGTTACACCCCACCAGCTAATCAGGGCTGTTCCTGAAGGCTTTATTTTAGCATCTGGACTTCAGTAACTTTTTTAAGCCTAGTTTTGTACTGAGGATCACTGTGAATTGAGATCCAAACCATTGCTTCTGTTGCGTATCCAAAATAAGCATTGTTAACAAAAGCCAAGTGTCTTATGCATTTTATTCAGTGCTAAGAGCAGCTTGACTGCTAATATTTCATATGCTGAAATGGAAATGTAGTGTTTCAATGTAATTCTGGAATTCTGAAGCATATCCTGCAACGACAAACTCCAGTGCCCACAGTTATCCTAGTGGCAGTCAGTGTGAGGCCACTGAGATGTGGGTGTGGAAAGATACAGGACTGAGGCCTTATAAAAAGACAGATATTTACCATGTTTGTTTAATGTTGTACTACTAGTTTTATTCTGAAGTGCCTTTGCCTATAATGTCTGCCCATGTTAACTTTAAAGATTTTTTCCAGGTCTGCTACCATTCAAAAGAATCGTATAACAAAGCAAGAATTTATCCTGTCTTCTCCTAAAGCACATAGGCTCAATATTGCTGCCTAAGTTGTTCTAACGGTCATGGTGTTAGAAAGGTCTAAACAAAGTTCTTTTATGCATCCCAGCAAATGCTTTGGAGAAATACCTTGGGAGGGGAGGAGCAAAGTCAGAAAGGAGAGAGTCTGATTCCAGTAAAGAGGAGAGCACTTATCTCTTTTCTCTCACCGTGTCAGTCCAACCTGAGTATCTGCACAAAGGAGTTTTGAGTCTTTCACTTTGGTGGAATCCATGAACACGAGAGGGTAGAACCAAGCAGGACTGAACTAGTCTGGAAGCTGAATTGCTTTGTGAGCCACAACAGTGTTTCTCTCCAAGTCCGGCTGTGCATTTTGGCTTTATGCAGCAGATAGGTACACAACCAGAAGGAAAGCTTATTTGTACTTGCATTGCTTTCGCTCTTTATGCTCTAGATTTTACAAGGAATGTAATTTTTTTGTGTGTATTGAACCAAAGGATTCCTAAGTGAGGGAGCAGATTATTTGTTCTGCACTGTGCACGTTAGTGAAAAGAGCAGAGCAATGGGTGTAGCCCATTTAATAGCTATTAAGCTGTATAGTACATGGGTGTAGCGAAAGATTCAACTTGCATGGGTGGCTTTTTGGCAAATACAAGGATACAAAAAGAAATGGAACAATGCTACCAGTGTGTTGGAAGAGGAGGGCCAGATAAGTAGTGTTATTAACCAGGAGGGAGAGCAATTAATGACCAGGTGGAGAGCATCCGTTCCAGGTGCAGAATGTGAGTGCTGGAACAGAGCTCACCTCAGACGCTCTGACTTTTACAGGACAGTAATTAATAAGAATGGAATATGCAGATAAATGAGGGCTAGCTTAGTGATGTCTGGCTGTAAACCCTTTATCACAACCCCCCTTTATTCTCTAACACTCTCATAAGCGTGTGGACATCAAACTTTTAAGTGTGGAAGGATTCTCAACTGTGTTTCTCATTTGTCACCTCTTCTAGGGAGAAAACAGTGCTGATGACCATTTAAATCTGCAGAGGCAATAATTTAAGCATGTGTATAACATGATATATTGTTATTGATTGAAAGGTAGAAAAGTGACTGTCAGGTGATTCTCAAAGCTTTTAATTGTAAACTTGGATTCCGGGTGATTAAGTTCTGTGGGACCTGATTAGATTTGCAGTCTCTGTCCTCAGCACGCTGGGATAATGATTAGTTCACTATCTCAAGCTTACCTCTAACTGTAGGATGAATCTATTAGTTGGATGTTTCTGCTAAAATAATTTGCAATAAAATAATTATTTAGAGTTGCATTTGCATAGTAGTGGGCAGGCTTTGGCTGCTAAGCTAGGACAAACAGATCATATTTCAGGCTTGCCTACAGACTTTGGAACATGGGGTGGTGCTGTCTTACAGTATCTTCACCTACAGACTGTTGGGGAGTGTGAGTTACTCTTGGTTTGTGCTTTTGGAGATGGCTCTACTGTTCTTAAGCGTTTGGGAAGCTAAGGAGATATAGCGGTTCTCTGGTCCGGTGTCTAGGACACCTAGCTGTCTGGAGTGGAACAGCTCCTTGTTCCAGTGAACATTTGGAATACAAATTTCTCACCTCATCTTTCTCCTTTTGTTCTGCTGTTTATACTTTTTTCTCCTATTATCAGTCTTTTGGGATATGGAAACTGTATTAATACAGCTGTTGGCTCTGCTGGGGACACCTGGTCTACCTACCCACCTGCTGCCAAGAAGTCTTTCTGAAAGTTTTCTGGGGCTAGATCTTATCTTGTGAACACAGCCAAGGTGTTTTCTGGAGCAAGGCTTACAAGTGCAGTAGGCAGAACAAAAATTAGCCTCAAAATCCCATCAGGAGGAAAAAGGAGCTGAGAAAATTTGTCTTAGGTCTTAAATGCTGAATATGCCTGCTGATGAAAATTTAGAGACCTGCAGGATTAGGATTAGGTCAGACAATTGGTGTTACCAGAGAGAAGGGTGCTCAAATCCATCTTTTGGATTTAGCTTTGTGTATTAACTCCTAGAAAGATGTAATGTGCTAACCACACAGTTAAGCTCAGAGCATCCCTTTCCTATTTCCCTTGGCAGCCCATTTGTTTTAATTGTAGGTCATGCCAGGAAGGAAAAAAACCAAATCAAAGCTCCTCTTCGTTTTCTAGTCTGACTTTCTCACCTGATAGCTAATTCACTGTGCATCACCGTGGGAAGCTCAAATTCTGCCATGTGCTGTGGGCTGGGATACAACACAACCTGACTTACCCAGGCTGCGTCAGCTACAGGAAGTCTGAAAATGTGGTTTCCTGAAAAACAAGTGAAAGGAGGGGGAGTATGTAGTTTTTTTATTTTGAAGATGGCATTATTGGAAACTCCATGAGCACTTATGTCAAAATAACTATGAAGTAGCTATTTAGTCATAGGAATAGTTGCCATTTATTTACAAGGCATCTGTGCGTGAATTAGGAAAAATCCTTTCACACGTGTCAGACCTCACAGAAATGAGTAATTCTGTGGAAATAGCGTGTGTGTCAGACGTGACTGATCGCTTGTTACCCTGTACTCTGGCCTTTGTTTTTGAGTAAGACTCAGATAGATGTGCTAGCAATAATCCGGTATACACCAGGCAGTGTCTGGTACAATCTACTCATCTCCTGCATTTCAGTAGAAGATGCAAGATTTTCTTACTGAGGAAACATTTCCTCGACAAAATCAAACTATGAGGCAGTTTGTTAGTTGTTGTTAGCTGGTAAGCACTTAGTATTTCATCACTCAAGGTTTATTGATTTAATACAAGCACTCTCTTGTATGCTCATGAGCTCTTCTGCATACTTCTGGTTACTAGTGTGTCTCTACCTAAAGAATATATACGCTAACAGAAGTACAGATACACAAGGAGAGCTGTTTAGTTCCTGAAGCTAGTGAGTATACGATCAACCTTCTGAAGTAAACATCTGGCATCTGTTTCATAGTTCACTTGTAGCATAAACACCAAGATCAGTACCTTGCCATTCACCAAAAGGTCTGAATCCGACATCATGCGTTGCACAAAGCCCCTGTACACACAGGGCACTTGAAAGTTTTACCTGCATGAAAGCTTCCTGGTCAGACACTGTCAACAGATGCACGGAGCACAAGAATTACTGTTGACAGTGAACACTTTATTATGGGGCAAAAGATCCTCTTAAGAATGTAAGGTCATCAGTCTGTGAGTGAAGAATTTCTTACGCACATCAACAGACAAATGTTTGATGCCTAATCCTTTAATATGATTTTTATGGATTGATTTCAACAGGAATTCAAGGACAAACCTTCAGTAGCTGAACAGCCTTCTAGCTCCAAGCTGGTTTTGCTGGAATTTGTGCTCCAAAAATCTTGCACTCTAGCTAAATTTTTTTTTAATTTTGTGATTGCTACATGCCAGTAGCCCAATCCTGTAGCTCATCTTCCAGTTTTTACTACTCCTTACTGAAGCAAACTCCTGTTGACTTTTTTGAGTAGTTTCCTCATCTAAGTATTTCTGTTTATAGTGGAGCTCTATGGAATGGTTTCCAACATTCTTATGGAGATGTATTTAACGCCTCATTTATGGCACTGTACTTTGGTATTTACAAATTACTGGAAAGTTACAAAAGCTTTCTGATAAAAGATAGTTCTGCCTCTCCAAATGTGGCCTTGTTGTTGAATTTACATCCCTTTGAATATCCCAGATTATTTCCTCTATGAGCAGTGGCCATGAAATTTTACTCTGTGCTCCAGTGAAGACAGCAAAGCTGTTGTATCTAATTTAAGCTTATGTGTATATTAGGTCATAAACATGTGAATATTACATATCTGTGTAAGTGACTTAGAATGGTTTGGGATCAGAAGCAAAATTTTGCCATTATTTTGTGTTAATTGTATTGGGAAATTAATGGATAATTTCCAGTAGATGTTTCCTAATATGAACATATTTTCTTATCCCTGCGTTTTTAGTGGTAGGAACTAAGCTAAGAAATTAAGCTAAGCTTTCAAAGTAAAGCACAGTTATTTATGAGGATGATCATTCTTCAGATCTTAAGTGAATTCACTGATGTCTGGGGAGACATAAAAATAAAGAGCATCTATCTAATTAAATGGAATCAAGGACATTGCAGTTTTGTAAACTTTGAAAAGAACTGCCTAGATACAACATTTCACTGTAATGTAGTTTGTGATGCAGTTTTTCAGTAAGCTGTGGCTGTAAATCTCCTGCAGGAACTACTCAGTGGAGAGTCTACTTCATCCATTATTGGTAATCTGAGACTTCAGTATTGCTTAATGTGAGATCTCTGTAACATCATTAAGAATTTTACATTAATTCTTCATTTCACCAAAAGGCACCTCTAAAATTGCAATTACTATTCAAAAATAGAAAAATTATTGCAAATACTTCTGATCAAGCTACTAAGCCAAGCTAGTTTAGCAGTATCTGAGTAATATCTGAGGTATTGTGTGTCATGTGTGCACTTTTTTTTTTCTCTTTTCTCCTATGACATGAACTACACTGATGAGAGATTACAGTTAACCCCAAAGATTTTGGTTATGTGGTATCCTGGGACCCTGATGTCTTAGGGCAGTCAATAATGACATGTGTATGACTCTATCATACACGTTAGTCTGAGCTGACAAAGTTTCATTGCCATAGGGTTTGTGAGTCTAGTAAAGCTACTATTGGTTCAGAACATCATTTCCATTGTACATGTGCTCAGCAGCCTTCTTGCTTTCACCTGGACTAGGTGATGTCTCTTGCATGGCAAATTGTAATTGGTTTGAGAATAGACTCTTAGTCCTTTAGTAATTTCTCTGTGAGAGCCTGAGACTTGTTTAGTCCTTCTTTCTTTCCAAAAATAACCTTTAAGCTGTAAGTCTGTCCAAAGTTTTCTAAGCTGTCACTACTTTTCTGTTCTGTGTTAGACTCTCTTTCTCCTGCCCCTCAGTTTGAATGTGGAACATAGCCCTTCTCTAAACTGTCACATAGTTTGTAGTGAGCTCAGGAAGAAGAGACATCTGAAAGCAACCAAAGCTGCCATGTTCTTCAAAACCAGCTGTTGTCAGAAATAAAGATACCTTTTGGATTAAATATGGCTAAACTTTCTCCAGCTTTGCTCTTATTAAATTGTTTTTAATTTGGAAGGAAGTGAAGGCTTTTCACTGTACTGTCCCTCCACCTGAGGTACTGCTTTAGTTCATTGCATTCCAGATATTCACTAATCTCAGAGCAGAGGAGGTGGATGCAGGTTTGTTTTCTTTAGTGTGTGAGCTCTGCCTGATCCACTCTGTTGAGTGTTATCTGCCCATTTGACACTGAACCTCATGGACTACACCTGTGTCACTTGACCCAGGAGGTCTTCCCAGCTCCTGGGGCTCGGTGTGTGTGCCAGATACATCCTGAACTTATATTAGGGTGAGACTCTGGGCTCAGGCTGATTTCCACTTTCCCCTTGTTTTTTCTTAGAGGCAATCCAGGTGAATAGGCTCGATATGAGTCCTAACATACTCTGACAGGTACCAGATCTGGATGGTTTGAGGGCAAAGGGGGAATATCAAGGCTGGAAAGCCTGCCAGGCTATTACCAGCAGGGATCTGGGCAAGATCTTAGAAGACCTGTTAGTATCAGAAGAGGTTTAGTCTGTTTAATTTCTCATGTTTCTTGAGTTTGGCTTATTGCAAACCTTCTGGTCATTTTACATAATGTTGCAAAAATTATGCCACAGATTATTCATATTATCCCTGGAAGATGCAGGCAATTCACAGGAGAGGAGGGATTTAAATGAATTGTGCTTGTCTTTATTAGAACATATTCAACACTGTAAATTCTGAACATTATCTACCTTTCTGGCAATGCCTGGGGCTTTACTATTGTTGATGATATTGTGCTTCTGGAACTGTATTAACTTGAATACCTGCACCCAAAATAAAATAGAATTGTTCATTTTGCTGACTGATTTTCCAGAAAATGCTTCTTATGCTAAATTACTATATTGCTGTCTGAAAATCTGAGTTTTATACAAAAATTACTGCAGGTTTTTTTCTTCGTTTCTGTAGATGAGAATATTTAACCGCAGGGGGGAAATTTAGAAAATGAGCTTATGGATTTGTTTTTTTTTTGTGTGTGTGTGTGTTTTGTTTGTTATTTAAACTTGGATTTTTTTAAATGAGTGGACAATCATGTGGAATAGAGAAATGAGTATATGCAGGGGCTATGAAGTAGGTGGTTTGAAAGGCTCATTTTATTCCCACCTTTCCTTAGACCAATTTTGACCTACTCAGCCTGCGCTAAAAATACTTAAATTCAACAGTCTAGAGGCAGAAAATGACACAAGCAAAGCTTTCAGGTAGTCTCCTGTAGCATCCAGAGGCCTTCGGTGCCTTTCCTGCAAGGAAAGGGTTATGTGCCCTCCCCGGTGTGAGCACACACCCTGCTCTAGCCTGCAGGCACACAGATAATCATAACATGGAAGGATGGCAGCTCTGGAACGGTTTATGAGGAGGAAGTCTGCAATTACATATTCCTGGGCAAACATTAACCAAGGCTGAAGCCTAGCTTCGAAGAAAAACAACAGAGTGGAGCCTCCAGTCATGTCGCTGTTCCGTGGACTGGAAACAGCGGTGGGACGTTCACGTGGCGTTAGAAGCGAAGTCAGAATAGCCCCACGGCAAGCGAGAGGCTGGGTGAGATTAGCACGTCCTGAGACCTCTTCCCTCATACTGGAAAGAGCCAGGAGATTTTGTTAAGTACTCCCTAGCTTTGTGAAAACAGACCTAAGCCAAAGTAATGGCACTGTTGTTTGCTGTGCTCACGGCCTAATCCATTTATGCCGGTGGGTTCAGAACTTGCCAGCGCACACTGGAGTTTCTCCTTTAAAAAACAAGTTACTTCGGGCATCTCTCAATCACTGCGGTTACCAGGCTAGAAACAATTGCTGTTCTGTGCTGTGGTTTTGTAAAGTAGCAATCTTATTTAGAGCTTTGTGTGCTAAACTCGGATATGCCCATTCTATTATAGACTCTGTGTACCTAAAAATGGAATTGTTACACTAAAATTAAGTAGACAGCCAAATGATACACACTTCCTCTCCTTTGTTTTTTCTGACAGACCACAATTACTGCAGAGAAGCTGTCCACTCATTACTGCAAGCTCTGGGGAAAAGGAGGAGTGACAGAATATAGGCTATAGGATATAGGAGGGGAGCGTTAAAGAGACACTTGCTGTGGCAAGCATAATATGTAAATTCCGAAGTTAAGCACTTTGGAAAAAGTCCAAAAGATGAAGATACATACATTATTGCTGCTAGGGGGAAGGAAGGGAATTTTAAATGTCTCCATAGAGAATGTTTACTTGGCTTTTTTTAACTTGCCTTTTTTTAAAGGGCAAGGCAGCTGTGACTGAGAAACTTGACACTTGGATCAGGTTTAATGATAAAAGTTACTTTACTCTGGTTTTAGCTGGGCTAAAATAGACTAGATATTTCAGGAGATAATAAGTTTAGTGTCCTCACATCATTCAATCCTAGGGCAGACAAATACCTACCTAGTCCTGCCAGCGACCTGAAATCACTAACATCTAATAGCCCTTAGGAAAGCTAAAATGAAGTTATTGGTAGACAGTTGTTCCTGCCCCAGTGCCTATCTTCACAATTAGTGCTGATCAACATGTCATGCTGCAACCAACACTCCCCAGTGAGACCGGAATGGAAAACGCAGTCTTGGGGACACTCCTGTGAGGTCCCTCGCAGCAACAAAATGTCTCCAAAAAGCAGCTGATCCTGCTTTGCCTACACTGATGGACAACTGGGTTCTTTGATTTTGTCTTTTTCCCGGCTCTCCTGTGCCTGATGCTGCACATTTTGTAATGCCAAAGCAGCTTTTAAGAGCTTCCGCCCAGCTGTTCCCCAAGTATTTTAGCAGGTTAATCTCCTGGAAGTATTTTAACAAAACATAAAGTAAGCAGGGTTTACTTTGTTGTAAAATGGTTTCTGCTGTGTTTATCCTTCCATTTTGAAAACCTAGAATATTAATAGATAAGTAGCAGTAGATTATTTTAGGTACATCTGAAGACGTCTGTTTCTGGCATTTTGGAAAGGGTGGGGGTTCAGAGGGATAGAAAGAACTGGCTTGTTGTCATGAGTATATCTGGATTTTATTGCAGTAAAGAAATAAAGAATACTGAATCCTAGATAGAGATCCCTCTAAATATTTGAATCTAGCTAAAATAAAAATAAAACTGTGTTTGTATTAAAATGGGGAAGATGATTAACAGGAGAATGGTACAGGAAAAAGATGATGAGGGGAATGGAGCATCTCTCTTATGAGGAAACACTGAAAGACTTAGGGCTGTTTACCCTGGAGAAGAGAAGACTGAGAGAGGATTTTATCAATGCTTATCAATATCTAAAGGGCAGGTGTCAAGAGGATGGGCCTAGACTCTTTTCAGTGGTGTCCAGTGACAGGACACAACAGGTAACAGGCACAAACTAGAACACATTCTCTCTGAACAGAAGGAAAAACTTCTTTCCTGTGAAGGTGATGGTGCCCTGGAACAGGCTGCCCAGAGAGGTTGTGGAGTCTCCT
>NW_008602677.1:52210-54352 GCF_000691845.1 Merops nubicus | reverse complement strand
CAGAGATCCCTTCCAAACCACACCATTCTGTCATTCTGTGTGGTTCTGTGACATAGTCTCACCTTTTGTAAAAGGAGTGCAAGTCTAAGCTTGACAAAATCTGCTATTTTTTGTTTTTTTGAGGATGGACAAATTGTGGATAGTTTACAGATAAGAGCTGTTACAAATCTTTTGGATTTTCCTTTTATATTACATCTTTCAAATTATGTTCTTTAAGGCTAAACTTGGTCTTTTAATCTTTTAAATCTTTTAAATCTTTTAATGATGCATCTATGTGAGTTTTTATAGATTGGCATCGTTATCTCCTGAATGGCAGCAGATTTTGCCCCTGCTGAAAAAGACTGTCTTCTACTAGGATGTTCTTCTCCTTTCAGGAACCTTAGAACCATGTCAGTGATCCAGCAAAGGATGCAATTCTCAGCAGAATATTCAAGTCAGATCATTTTTTTCTCTCTGTTTAAGAAGTTGCTCATTGCATTGTCATTCAGAATCATCTTCCCGTGTGACAGGATGGGATTGTCAGATCCCAGAGAGATAAAGCTGAATTTGTCAGCACCTAGAGGGCCAAAGTAAGCATCCTTGTGACTAACAGTCTTTGAGTGGTGTGGGTTTGAAGTTACGTGCTGTTGAGTGGGGCAGAAAATATGGTTGTGTAAGTGTGGTTAGTGGTTAATGATTTTTCTTTTTCTCTCTCTGACTTCTGTGCTCCTTGCTCTGTACATGAGAGCAGGAAGGAGAATTTAGATGGAGCAGTTGCAACCTCTTAATCTTTTCCTAAATGAATCAATGTTGTTGTCCATTTCTAGAAGTCATCTTTGCTCTTCTCTAAAGGGCCATCAAGACATGAAAGAAGTCTTTTGACAGTGTGGAATGTGGGATTTTAACATTCTCTTACCCGCTGGGACCATTGCCTGATGGCTCTTCTCCCATCATTGCTTACGTCAAAGCATGAGATTGCTCAGGTGTTCTCCTGTACAAGCTGCCCCTTCAGATGAACTTCACATGAAGAATCTGTTTACAATCTGATGGTCTTCATATTCATCTGACTCTACAAGCCAAAATGAAATCACAGAATCCCAGCATGGTGGGGGTTGGAAGGGACCTCTGGAGACCATCTGGTCCAACCCCCCGGCTCCAGCAGGGTCACCTAGACCATGTTGCCCAGGATCATGTCTCAGCAGGTTTTGAAAGTCTCCAGAGAAGGAGACTCCACAACCTCTCTGGGCAGCCTGTTCCAGGGCACTGTCACCTTCACAGGAAAGAAGTTTTTCCTTCTGTTCAGAGAGAATGTGTTCTAGTTTGTGCCTGTTACCTGTTGTGTCCTGTCACTGGACACCACTGAAAAGAGTCTAGGCCCATCCTCTTGACACCTGCCCTTTAGATATTGATAAGCATTGATAAAATCCTCTCTCAGTCTTCTCTTCTCCAGGGTAAACAGCCCTAAGTCTCTCAGCCTTTCATCCTAAAAGAAATGCTCCAGTCCTCTGCAAAGATTTGACGAGAGCTCCCAAAGAGAGAGAGAGGGAGCCTTGAACTCAGCATCTGATTTGGAAGAGGGCTTTTATCACCTTTATGTTGGTGGCCAGGGCTGATCATAAACATGAATTGAACAGCTCTTCAGTGGGTACTGTGGTTACCTTGCCAATGAAACAAAACACTAAGAATGGTCTGAAATCTGAGCAGTGGTAGCGAACATATGGTGTGATACTTTCTATTGTCTCAGAGAGTCTCATTTTGACTCCTTGGTGCCTTGCTTCAGAGCAGAAGCCTCTGCGACGCTGGGTTTGAGAGAGAGCCTTGTGTAGGCAGTGCGGCGTTGACAAGTGCCTTGTACCATCTGCCTCCTTCCTCCACAAATCCATCAGCATCCACGCAGCAGCTTGTACTTGGTAAGAACACCGAAAGGAGATGTGATTTGGATTTAATCATTAGCAAATGTCCCTTGACTGTTTCTCAGTTGCCCATCTGAGTTTAATTCCCAGAGAAGGAAACTCTGATGTATTCCTGCCTTCAGGTATAATTACTTCAAGACAGATTGACCGTTTAAGCACACACGACACTGCTTAGCTCTAATTAGAGTAAATTGGCAGAATTTATATGACCGGTAGTTTTGGGGACTGTCAGATGCATGAAAGTATATTT
>NW_008602677.1:35134-52179 GCF_000691845.1 Merops nubicus | reverse complement strand
ATGAATATATATGTTGCATATCATTGCCTGCTGAGGCTAAGACCAAGGTACTAGCTGAAAGGCTTGTAATTAGGATAAAAACACTTTGTAAATTTAACCCTGTCTCCATTAGGAGCAGAGTGGAACTGGCTGGGGAAAAGGGTGGTGCTTTGGGGACAGAAAAGCATTTGAAACAGAATATGAACCAAGAAGTTTCTGGAGACTGTGCTAGAGCACAGAGAAGTGTTATTGCCAAAGTGAAATCTTCGCAGGCAGGCAGAGGTGATTTTTAAGTCTGTAAGTAAGATTTGTAAACCTAAAGTTAATTTTTTTTTTGGGAAGGTTGTTCTGGTATATCAGTTAACTCCAGTGTGGATTATAACTGAGATTAGAAAGAAAAAGAGGTTTGGTTGGATGTCCTGGCACAACAGATCCTATTGTGCTGATTCAGAGTGCCCAGGAATAACACCAGCCTTTGTGGTATCCATTCCTGACTTGACCCTCTGCTGTAACTTGGCTGTCTACAAACATCAGCGCAATCAATGAGTGCTTAGCACACAAAAAGATCCCGAATCATTGACTGAGCAGTAAGTAGAGATCAGGAATGCTATTGAGCCCATTCTGTACTAAGCACAGAGAGAGCACCTAGAGAAACCCGAAGGGATGAGTCTCCCCATTGCTGTGCCCTAGACCTCTTGGTTAGAAAAGCACTTTCCTAAACCAGAAACCAGGGAGCTGTGTGGTGCTGAGCACCTGCTGATGCTATTGGATGTTTTCAGTGCTGTTTGGAGGCAGTTTACAGTCTGTCTCTGCCTGGCAGCCAGTGAACCTCCATTTAAAAAGCTGGGAATGATGAACAGTCCTCAGTTTTTATAAAGGAAGGGAATAGCTGACCAGAAGTTTGAATCTGATTAACTCATGGCCACTGCGTTTGGTAACAGATCTCTGTTTGATTTTGGAAACTTTTGCTGACAGTATTCCCTGAGAAGCTTGTGCATTAACAAGACAGCAGATTTTTTTTTTTTTTTCTGGAATGGCCCCAGATTTATTAGTTTCTGTTTCATTGGTTGGTGTATGAGAGGTGGGAACATTACCCTACTGGTTTAAAGAATGCTCAGTGTACAGGCCTAGTAGAAGTGGCCTCAAACCTCTTCTCTGATGGGGTCAGGGTGGCATGTGAGTCTGTTTGCTTGCAGATATGGTGGGCCCAGAATACTGAACTATTCTACTTTCTGTTTTCTTCCTAAGTTGTCCTGGGCCTGAGATCTGTGATGGAAGTGGAGGAGCTGTGGTCTTTAACACTGAAGTCCCAGTGCTTAAGTTGATGAACAGCTCAGTGTTTTTTTGAGAGGAGTGTTATTTCCATGTCAGCTGTACAGGCTTGGACACAACTTTAATTTTTTCCAAGTGTGCGGCTATCCGAATGTGATATGTCTGGATCCAATAGTCCCTTGAAACTGTGTTTTCTCTATTCAAGGTGATGGGGTCCATATATGGATAGAGGTGGATATCTCGTGTTGATCATGAGAATGACTAATCTGGCTGCTCCTTATTTCTTGCTGCTTCCAAGGGATTTTTGACACTGAGATCTGGTTTGAATACATCTGACAAGATCTACATCTGCTGATGACTTAAGAGCATGCTGTCAGCACCCATTCTTCCAAGGCAGTATCAGTACTTTAGATTTCAGTAGCCTTAATCTCTCTGCTTTCAGAGATGGAGTCCTACATCCCTGGAAGCGAGCCACAGCAGAAAATCTTTTGATCTTTTTCCCAAAGATCAAGCATTAAAAATGTAGTGGCAGGACCGAGGTAAGGAATTTTGAGGAAGAGCTCGAGGGATTCCTTGCTGTTCATTGTTCCCCTGTCTTTTAATACAAACGTTGCAAGAGCAATTTGCGGTAAGAAACAGTTTCTTCTGAAGTCCAGGCTTCACCTTTCAGTTTGCCATTTCCAGGCTTAGGTGAAGCGACAGAAATAAGAGTTCAAGATGAATAAAAGTACTTAGTGCAGTAGAGGAATGGTGGCCTTCTTTGGGGCTCACCCATGCACTTGTTTCTAAGACCAGCACAACTGTGTTGTTTTTTTTTTTTTCCCTATCACTTTTATTTTTAGTGGGATACAAAACAAATATGAAATTTTTTTTAGGATGGCAGTCTGCACTGTGACTAATCTGTCTTCTGTGAAGCTAATAATCTCCCAAATACTTTTATGAGGGAAGTCATAGGCTTGTATTTTTCCCTGCATGGCACATCACAAACTAGAAACGTGGTTAATGACTGCTAATGACTACCTGAATTCTCCTCTTCAGGGAGTCTTTCCTCAGGAGAGCTATTATCATTAATCTGGTTAAATCTGGATGTTTTCCCTTCTTTTCTCATATTGTTTGTTCTGCTTTGAGGTAGTTACAGTTCATTTATGTCTAGTGAAGGAACAAGTGGTGTTTGCCACAGCCGGCTGCAGGGGCTCATGGGTGCCCATTTGCATAGGCCTTCTTACAAAGGCAGACCACATCCTGGCGAGGACAAAGTGCTGTCTGATACACAGCCTGCATACCCCAGTGCCTCCCTGGAGGGGAGCCAGGATGTGGGCAGGCTTTGTAAGAAGGCACTGTTTTAGTCTGTGTGGAAGTCAAAGGAAGGGATAAAACCAACTAAATTAATCTTTCTTTCCATTCACTGGCAGAGCTTCCACCAGTCAAAATATGCATATGATTCACTACTGTATAAATTTTTCCTGTGCTTTTTGTTTGCTGTCATCTAGGAGAAAAGCAGTGTGTCATCCACTCAGCTGCATTTCGCTTGGAGCAGTGAATATTTAGAGCAGACTGAAGACCCTGGTTTAGGTAACTTCTTGCAAAGGTGTTCTTGCACTGTGTCTAAGAGATATCTTTGCAACTAGGTGATAAATACAACATGTTCATCATCTTCCATCTATCAGGTTTCAAAAACCTTACTCAGGTGTTAGGATTTAAGCTTAAGGCTCATACTGAAATGGGTAGGAAAGAATCTATAAGCTTGTCAGTTCTGTCTGACTCCCATAATAGGAAAACCTGAGCTTGTGTGATAGAGGGTGAAGATGCTGTCATAGTACAAACACAAATCATTATTATCTGCCAGTAAAGCACAGCAAGATGAATCCCCAGCACAGTCAGTAATTTCTCTGAAGTTATATTTGGTGTCAGAGTTGGAGATATTACCCTGTATTTCTTGACTTTGGGTGTGTAAAAAAACTCAAACAAAGCAAACCCCGCCCAAAACAAATGAAGAAATAACCGTTGTTCTTTTCATTTAAACACCACCATAAAATAGAAACTTAGTGGAATGCTGAATACAGCTTAGAGTGATTTTTAAGAGGAGTGGGACTGCATAGTTGTTTTTTGTTTTTTTTTTTTTTTTTTAAAGCCTCACATTTCATTTCTTAGCTGAGAGAATTGCCATGTGGATGAAGGGTTTTAATAAACCTTTTTGCAGCTAAAATAAAACGTTGAGGTTTGATGGGAAAGTGGATTGAAGTGGAACATTGGTTACATCAGTAAATGTGCCTTATTCTCAATTGGCAGTGGTGAGTGTGAGTCAGTATGTTTGTTTCAGCCTCTAAAAATACCATATGTCTTTATAATTCCCAACAAGTCCTTACGATGGACAGAAGCAGTGCTCTTTATTGCCTAAATATGGCACAGTGTCTGCTGCGTATTGAATATCTCTGAAAACCAACTAGCCCACATCCTGATTGACCACTGTTTGGCTGCTGTGTACCTCATCAAAAAGAGTGAATTTACAAAGGTGTAAAACTTCAGTTAGCTGAGAAGAAGCAGGTCCTCTGCAGTATGTTTGCAGATGCTGGAGACTAAAGTTAGTCCTGGCATAAACAGGTGAGTTTTCCATTCAAGCTGATGGGAGTTGTTCCCATCTGTGCCAAGAACGAACTCTTTAAAAATGCACTAGTGGGTGAACTCCTCACAGATTTTATTTATCCAGTTTTGGGTAAACATGTCCTAAAAACTGCTGTGTGAGCCTAGCTTTACCATATGATTCAGTATCAAAACTATGCGAAATTAGCCATTTTCCTTTGGATCTCATGGGCTTGACCTGAAAATAATTCTGAGGTTTTTAGTTTACTTGAATCTCAAAGCTGAGCAAAAATGGAGTGCACAACAATTTTGTTTAAACTAACAAAAGTACTTGGGGAAAATATGTGTCTCCTAGAATAATTTTGTGGATCCTCACTGGTTCAGGATATTTAAAAGTAGGCAAATATGGTGTATGGGACTCTCTTTTTCTTCACCAACTTCATTCAAACCATTTCCTGGACAGATTCAGAAAGGAGGTAGATTATGTATTTTATTGGGAAGAGACCAGCCACTCAGTGGTGGGATTCAAATCCAGTCACCTTGAAATCATGGAGACTATTTGCTAGTATATATTTTGGGGAAACTACTGTAAATCATGGTGGATATCATGTATGTATTTGTCTACTCCACTGATCTGTAGGTACCCTAAAGTTGTGAAACGTCCTGTACAGTGAGGAGAATTCTTTTTTGACTCTTAGAAGGAAAAAACCCACAATGTCCCAAAACACACACATCTTTTCGTCTAGAGCTGAATTATTTTCTTCGTCATTCTGAAGCTGTTAGGGTGGAACACTACAAACTGGAAAGGCATTTTTACAGTCTCATATGTGTTTTGTCCAAAATCTATGAATAACTTCAGATTTCTGTATTCTAGCTGTAGTTTTTAAACTATGTTCTTTTTTTTTTTTCTCTGCTTTTCTGACTATGAAAGGATAACTAGAAATATTTGATAAACTTGTTGAATTGCACTTGTGAGTAAGAACTGTGCAAATAAGGTGACAGAATTTAGAGTTCCTTTACAAAACTTACAATGTCCAATAAATTTCTTCCTACAGTTGCAGAACCCTTTCCCTCCCAGATAGTCCCAAATCAGGTTGGCAACATCCATTTTCAGAGGGATGTGTGTGATGTGAGTATTCAGGTGCATAAAATTTGACCTGACTCTTACAATGTAAACTTTCAGGACAGTCTCAGAGAAATTGCCTAATGGGTTTCCTTTTGCCCTGACCACAAACCTTTTTGTGGGTGCTTTGTAAATCTTAGATGGTGAGTGTGGGAACGTCTGGAAGAAAAAGTGCAAATAATTTTTTTTTCTTAGTATGTTACAGCTTGATTATGCCATTTCCACTCCTTCAGAATGCTTGTGTGGCACCACTCTTTTCTGATGGTGTTACACCAGTAATAACAGATGCTGTGGAGAAGATTGTTATGCTCTGTGCCAGCTCTTTGGTATTCTCTAATTGCATAGAATGTTTGTCCTATACAATGTGCTTTTTTTTTCCCTCTCTGTGTTGTACTTAAAAGTTGTCATCTGGTGTCAGATACTTATCAGACACTTGAGATCAGATAAGGCTCATGAGGGGGTCAGAGCTGAAAAACTAACTTCTTTCCTCTGTCCTCTCTTGTAGCTTGGGCTTTTCAGGGTGGTGTTGGCTTTTTGTTGTTGTTGCTGCTGCTGTTGTTTGACTTTTGGCTTTTCTTTTCAATTAGGAACATGGATATAGGAAGTACTAAAGTTTACTAGAGTTGGATGTGTAGGAGCAAACTGTTGTTATTTTGTGTAGGAGGAATCTGCTCAATAAGCCAATACATGTGTTCCCATGTCAGCTGATAGTACTCTTGTTAAAGCCTATTACTATAGGCTTGCCTTCCCTCCTGCTCTTGTCACTTGAAAAGCTGTAAAGCCATCACTCTCTATTTATCTGGTTTTAGAGAGAATGGGAAGAGCTGTTTCAAATCCCCAGGAAACATAATGAACAAAGGATATGATTTGCTAGGTCAGACCAGTGGCTTATCTCGTCTCCTAGCTGCTCTCAGCCTTTGGCCTTCATCAGTGCTTTGGACAACAGTGGGGTTTCTTGCCAGGTATCTGCCCAAATGACAGGCTACAAGGAGGGGCTGGGTGTTTCTTTCCTCTGACCATAAAGGACAGTTGTTTTATACCTTGAAGCATGATTAATTGTTTTTGTAGCATTGGCTTTGTTCATTCAACAACAAATGTGGCTTGAACCCAAGGCTTTATTCCAAATGTTTGCCTTGATCTCCTGGCTACCTAACAGCAAACATGCAAAAAGAGGCCTAAAGATGTGACTCAGACACAGAATTAACTTCTCTGCAGAGGTTGCCTGAAGGAAGTAACAGCTCACAGCACAAGAGCCACAGAGCTTGAAGCTACAGCTCATACTTTAGAGCAGCAGGGAAAATGGAGATTATTTTTTTTTTTTTTTTGTATTTTAGGTAGACTCAGTTCCCAGTGCAGGACATGTAGGATTTTATTTTGCTTTCCCTCCCTACGTACCACCCTCCCCCCCAGCAAAATCTCTTTTCTGTTTTGCTTGACTCTGAAAGAGAGGGAGAAAGTGGCACTGAGGATTTTTCTCTTTGGTTCTTCCTTCTCCAGAGAAGAAAGGATGATGGAGTTGAAAATGGAGGACAGAATATTTGCAAAGCAAACTCAGAAAATCTTCATTATCTGAAAACAGAAGCAAAAAGCTTCAATTAAAAACCCATTTTTTTTAGTTAACGGTTCTTATCACAATAGTCTTTTTTCAAACGCAACCATTTTGTCTTCATCTTTGCTACACTAAAGAATATGGTGATGTGTTCAATCCACAAATCCTTGTTGTCACAGACTGCCGTAGAAGACCACTGTCGGTTTGGCTGTGTAGCTTTCAAGATTTTAGCATGTATAAAGCTGGTCTTCCCTTGTGGAAGAGTTACCTGAGGTGTTGTCTGTAGTGCTTGGTGCAACTATCTCCACTCTTGAAGAGCAGTTTTGAGCTAGATTCACGAGGGTGAATGATCACATGCAAAACACAGCATTAGCTGAGTAAGCAGCACTATGGGCTCTTGGAGAGAAAGAAGCTGTTCCTGTGCATAGGAGACATTTTAGGGACACTTGTGAAAAGCAAAATGGTTGCTACAAACTGAGGAAAACAAAACAAACCCAGATGAGAAATTATAGTCTTTCTTTAGATTTTTCTGTTATCTTCTCTGCCTGTTCTAGGGGAGATTCATAGTGATGTGCCTCAGAAGTTGCAGGTTCCTCAATGCTTCCAGGTGACAAAAACTAATGTGAGTTGGTGAGATATTTTTGCAGCCATAAGGATTTCTATTTTTAGAGAGCATGAGTTCCTAAGCGGTGGGTCTGCATGTAGAACTCTTGTCCATGGCTCTTGGAGGCATAGCAGGGGATGGTATTCCTGGATTGCATGCTGTGGGAATCCTTACAGTGCTTGGGCTGGCTGGGGCAAGATTCCTTCCAGGAGTCTCAGGAGAGTGTGAATCAGTGAGACATCCCTACCAAGAATGAAGTGTGTGTGCTGGTGCAGAGCAAGGGTGAGATTGTGACCTCTCCCTCTCTGTCCTTTTGCAGGCAGCAGGGGAGTTCTCTGTTTTCAGAGCCAGAGACTGAAGGTGCTGGGTGATTTGTCAGGGTTTTATTCTCAGTGTGCACATGTGTCTTAGGAGGGTCTCAGGAAGTGTCTACTTGCTTTTTCTTTAATAATCTAGTTCTTGGACCTGGATTATCCATTTCTGGTTTACAATTAAAATTGTTCGATGCAGAGTGAATAAATTAGAAGTACCCTTTCTGCCCTTCTGTGGTCAAAAGTCTGGGTTTCCATTCAGAGAACTCCTGAGCTTTTTTTAAAAGGCCCTTTCTATGTCTTCAGGTTTTACATTCTTTGCTTCATCTTGAATCTTTAACAGGGGGATAGTAGTTCTTTGTGGTAGGAGGACTAGCCTAGGTGATATAGATACTTGAATTTCACCATGGAAAAGCTTCCAGAAGGGAAGGTACCTTGTTCAGCTACTTTGCACAGTAACAGAAGATGATCCATCAAACAGATGCAGAGCTGACTGGTTTCTGTGGTGAGCACAGATGGCAGAATTTCCACCCCATGCAAGGGGTCTGAACGGTTGCTTTGATTCACTTCAATCTCAATTAAAGGCTATTTTCAGTGCTTAAGTAGGACTTAAGTGCTGCAGTTCTTGCTGGCACAACAGTGAGGAGGATTATGGGTAAATCTTTCAGAAGTTCCGGAAGACAGTAACTTCTGCTTTGATGTTTCTGGTGCATTTATTTTTACTCTTAAGATTAAAATCTTTCTTGCTGAGATGAAAATTGGTGGAATTTTGCCTCCAAAATCATGGTAGCGTCTGAAGAGTTTCTAGATTGCCTCATTCCTTTCTCTGTCTGCATTTAATGTGCCACCACAACCAAGTTTCTCATGGAGGGACTAATGAAAGATTGTTATTTGATGGTTTCAGTTACTGTTTTTTCCTTCAGGGATTTGAAGCTAAGAAAATAATTTGTTATCCTCCGAGGCATCTTGCAGGTCACCTTTACAGCACTCTAAATAGGGATGCACCTGCAAACTTCTGCTTGCTTTAAGAGACTTCGGAAGCTGAGTTTAGCTGTCTGGTTAAAAAAAACCTCGAATCTTGAGTTGTTTTCAGGCTCCCAATTGCTATGTCCGTAGCATCTAGATATACAGCTTTAGCCTACCTTACTGAACTCCTCTCTTACTTGTTGATTCCACCATGCAGCCTGCATGGTGGGTGGTGGTGGTGGTGAAATCATGGCTGTTAAGCACGCAGACTTGCAAAATCTCTCGGTTTGTAGTTTCCTCCCTTCAGTAGCAGCAGAATGCTGCTGACTCGCATACCAGGGATACCTGTCTATCCACTTAATGCAACCAGATAGTGTGCTTTATGGGTACAAGGGTCAACTGGACAGGTTCATGAAAGAGAAATTAATTGAGGGTGACTAAATAGATGAAAAGAAGTCTGGCACAGGAAGTCTCTGATCCTCAAATGGTTGGCTGCTGGGAGACTGCCAGGGAGGTATTGCATGTGCTCACCCAGTTCTGCTCTTTCTTAGGTACCTGTTCCCCACTACTATTTGGGGACAGGCTGTTGGGATAGGTGTTTTGTTCTGAGACAGCGTGGTAGCTCTGTTTTCATACATAACCTCCTTCTCCAAAATAGCAAATATCACTGTCTGGGCACCTGCTTTAAACAGCTAAGACATTATTACTGTAGAAGGATCAAATCTGAAGGACCTGGTCCTGACATGTCGTTAATTTTCAAAACTTACTTTCTCTCAAACTTAAAAATATCAAAGGCTTCAGCTGCCTGTGGGGCTCCTGTTCTCTCTGATGTGGTCCAAAAGATGAAATGGTAAAATTTACATACTTGTAAATTGGGAAAATGATTCATTTGAGAAGACAGAATATTTGTCCTTAATTCCTATTCTCGTTGCTCTTAATTCCTATTCCCGGTACTATCCTAGTTGTTGCAAACCAGACCTTACTCCTAACTGGACAGATCCTGTAGGAAGTTGCTTGTGTAATTTTCCAAGAGTGCCATGTTTGTAACTGTTGAACCCATACTTCCCCTGCAACCTAACACCAAAGAACTTCTACAGGTTTCCACAGCAGTCGATAAGATAGCGCTGAACCCCCAGTGTGCTGGTTAAATGTTAACAGCCTGCTTCTAGCAATGTATATCCAGGGTAGTATGCAGTTACTAGTGCCCGCGAGTCCAGCATGCTCTAATTGGCAGTATTAACATGCCTTGGCACGCTTTCAGATGACTTTTTTGCCCCCTTACAGTTTATTTCAGAACTGTCGCAGGTTCCCTGTATTTGTGTAGTCTTACATAGAAAAGGGATAATTTTGTAGGGTTAAATCTCTCACTGTGAATTTGCCTTTATTGTGTTAAAAATATTCTAAAGCAGATATATTGTTTGATTTTGCCCTTAAAATTCAAACAGCTTTGGACTTATACCAAATGAACAGTCAGTCTTAGGTAAGGCTTAAATTTCTGAAACATTTTTAACTGGTTTAATTATTCCTATGCTATTTGCTGGGACTCGGAAATGAAAATGCCCAGTGAGCTCATATTGCTTTTTGAAATTCTGACGTGTTAACATGCTACATACTTATGTGCTTTATTAACGTAGTAACTGGGCTGCGAGTAAGTTGAGAGTTGGCACTCTATCAGGAGTATGAGCAGGCACTGCTTGATTAGCAGCCTGCAAAGCATTCCTGATAGATAGAGGGTTTTCACTCTGTGTTAATGAAGCCTGCAATGAAGTCAGCAAATTTGGCTGCTTGGCTGGCAGCTTGCAGATAGTGAGTGCAGGTAGGGGCAGGAGCTGTTAGGCATGTCAGTGAATCCCCTGTCTGCCTCTGTACCTGCTAGCTGGATGAGCACAGGGTGAACGTGGGCACCACGATGGTTCTTTGGACTCTGGGACAGGTTGCCTCGCTGCTGCTTCTGTGTGGTTCGGGGGCTCCATCCCACATTAGGTTAGGGGATATCCCATTAGCTTGGGCAGTTAGATTTAATGGAGTTAAACCATTTTCTGTGATGGTTTTCCTTATGGTCTGTTGCTGCCCTGCTGCAGAGACTTGTGTCAGAGCTAACCTTATGGCTGGGAGCTGCAGAGCGTTGCACCAGTGACCTGGTGACCTGTTCCCAGTGCCACACTGGGCAGAATTTGTGCGCAAGAGAGCGTGCATGTGGAACTTCCTTGAAGGTGTTGGAAGCATTTGCTTCTTACCAGTTTCCCTGTAAATTGGGCACTATATAAAGGCCTCGTGTATGAATTTGAAAGGGTCAGTGTGTCAGAATTAAGTCATCTTGAAGGAAATTTATCCAGCTGCAGTGCCTACACACCCCTCAAATCCCATTTAATCCCTTAAATGCTTGTGCAATGCCTTGGCCTTGTGCTGGCCTTCAGCACAGGGGAGAATTTCACTCAGAGAACAGGTCTAGAGGAATGTGCGTGATCCTGTGAAGTAGGTAACACATAGGGGTGGCTTAATCCCCCACTGAAATACAGCCACAGCAAACACCTTTTCAATTCCAAAAGGAAATGAAGAGGAATATCCAAACATCCACTTGAAGACCGAAGATGTACTTTAAACAAGTGAAGTAGAATGACCACAAATGACATTTCAGCCAGGATACCTGGGTTTAACAACCTAATGCTTCTTTCAAAGCTACCCTAGAATTTTTGCAATCACCAGTGGACAGGAACTTGTTTTCAAATGTTGCATGAAAGTCTGTGCCCCAAATTTTGCTGTTATCCTGATATTAAGCCACATATTGACAAAGAAGCTCCTCTTTTTTTTCATACTGATGTGACAAGAAAGTAGTTTGCCCTGGTGTCAGTGTACGTTAAAAGCAGATTGGTAGAATCTGTAGCATCATAAAGAAAGATCATCTACTCTGTGTGCTTCTGTAACAGGACTGGCTCCTGACTGCAACATCACCTTTCTCTGTCGCTTTGTGAAATCACTGGAAAAAAGCCCACAGTAATGTTAATTTACAGGAGGAGCCTGTATATACTGTGTTTAAAATATAGCCTATTGCAAACGTATCAGGAAACTGTGGACACGGAAAGATTGAAATTGCTGGGGAGGCTTTCATTATTAAAAAAAAAAAACAAACCCACAAAAAAAACAACCAACTAAAAGTAAGTTAATTTTTTGTTGATTTAGCAATGGAGGGGTTTTTAAATTCACCTTTTGCACTGCTTAATGAATATTGTAACCTTTGCTTTTACTTTGGGTTAATTAATGATATGATTTTTATCAACGTGTTATGTATTAAAGTGTGTCTGAGTGATGCAAGATGGTGATAGAAATCCATGTCCCTTTAAAACCCAAACAAAACACCTTCCCCATCAGCAAACCAGCCAACAGCCATCCCCAAGCCAACCAGAAACAACAAAAAATTCCCAAACCAAATCTAGAACAAAACCAAACTGTGCTGTTGCATGCTCTTTAATATTGTACATCTTGAGTAAATGTCTTGTTGGGCAGACTACTGATTGGAAAACTTCTTTAAGCAGAGACTGTCAGGAAGGTGAAGTTCTTGTTACCTGTAACATGTTGTTACTCTTTATAGTTATATTTTCTTTGAGGTGTTAATGTCAAGTAAGAGCTCTTGTGAGTAGACTACCTATGCTGTTGTAACACACCTTTTCATTCTTCTTTTGTTAAATAGTTGTTTGGTGTGAGGGGTGATGCCAAATGAAATAGTGGTTTGGACATGTGAACTCTTGTGCAAGGAGGAGTTGCAATGTTTGTCATATTAGGATGAAAAGCTTTGCTTTGAAAGCACAAGAAAGACTTGGTTACAGCTGAGGGAGAAGGTGATGGACAGTTTGAAAGACACCTTTGTGGCCCTGGCCTATGCTTTTCCTTTTTTTCCTGTGAGATATATCTGTGCTAGAGATACTGCCGAGGGCTAGAAAGTCATTGGGCTTTGCAGTGCTTTCATTTTTCTGCTCCTGTGCGTTAATGAGGTATTGTGGATATACCACCTAGACTCTCTGTTCCTTGGCTTCCTCTTCTGCAGCACGTGTGACATTTCTCTCACTTGTGTGAGGAGCCCAGGATCATTGCAAGATGGTGGAGGACCTGCTCAGCGGGAAGAGTTACGTACCACTACAATTCCAGTTCAAATGTGTTTCCTCCCCTGGTACTGACTGACAAGAAGGAAAAAAGTTTTCCATAAATGATGAAAATGAGCTTTAGACAGCTGCTTTCCAGATTTTAGAGAAAAAAACTGTGGTGTTTCTTTCCCCCCGCCCCCTTCTTCTCAGAAACACGCACATTTGCTCACTACCACTGCTGGTTTGCACTATGCCTTACTTACATGTGCCAGAGGTTTATGAGAGGTAAGTGAAGAAAACAACTCGTTGGTGCAGGAGCTGATGCTACAAGCAAGGGTTAAAAATTGTCTAGGGAAAGCTGAAGGGGACAGGAATAAGCTCATGTGGTTATGCCACAAGGAACTTACCAGCCCTGATAGCTGGCCTGAAAGAAAACCCATTTTTGTCACTTTTCTTTCTGGCTCCCTGGGGAAGCATGGGGGCTGTGGAAGGGCTGAATAAAGCAAGAGAGATGACCTTGTTGCTCAATGTTCTGGCCCACTGGATTGTGCTTTTAGCATAGTGTTGTGTCATTGTGAATTTTTTTTTGGAGGGAGTTTGTTTTTTGGTTATTTTCAAAGACTATGCCTTGAAAACAGCTGTCTGCTGGACAATGGAGTGCTAAACATGGCAAGCTTGGAAACAGAAAGGAGTCTTTCGAAACAAAATGTGAAAATCCTGCGATCTGTGCAAGTGAAGGGAAGGAAGAAAATGTGTGGAAACGCTAGCAGGGCAGATGAATCTCTAACGTGCTCCTGCCTCCACTTTTCTTTTTTAAAATTTTTAAAAAATCAAACAAACTATAATACTTGTTGAAGTGAGTTTTCTGTGATGGTTTCGGTATTTTATTTTTTTTTTTAATAAACACAACAGAAAGAAATTAAAAGCATTAACAGCCTTGCAAGGTCATTGAGACCTGAGCAGAATTATTAACCGGTTCTCTCTCTGTCAGGCACTCTGTATTCACTCTATCACAAGCTTGAAGCCAGACCTTATTTTACTAAGCAAAAAATGGTCCTTTTGTTGCTGTTTTTCCCCTAGTGTCATCTCTCATGGTTGCCAGGGAAACCAGTGTGTATCCTTTCAGCATAGGTTATTGGGCCTCAGGAAGGAAGTGCTCCAGTGCTGGCCTGCTATTTTTATAGAACCGTTACATAATACAATCTATTAAAGCTTCCTCTTGGTGTTTTATGGCACAAAGGGGAAATTAAGTTTGATGACTCCTAAATGTTTGATGGAGGATGTCAGGTGACTTCTGGATTGTTTTGTGCTTGCCGCATAGCAACAATATTTCTGTATGCAATTCAAGAAGAACAAATATACATTAGTGCCATTGGCAATATTTGCCTGCATGCAGATCACCAGAGGAAATTGAATTCTAAGCAGAGCAAGTACAAACACTGTAAAAGCACAGAGCCCTATCAGCCAGGGAGGATAAGAGGGCAGAGTAGTTGATGTTTTGACAGTATAGGGAAAAAGGCTTTAAAGGAAAATATTATTTTATCTTTGTCTTATTCTATATTACTGCACAGAAACTGGCAGGCACCATAATGCACTTGCAATCACCGTATACATCTGTAATGTGCATATTGTAGTAGCTCTCTACTGACACTGATTTCTGAGAATTTAGTAGCACTAGAGAATTTGGATTACAGCTTTGGTGTCACAAGCTTTGGTTATTTAAAGTAAGTGAACACTGTGTAGAGTTAGTGGTGTTGGCTCACCCAAAATAACATACCCAAATGGCCCCCACAGATTCCCATCCTAGGTGGGCTATTGTTTCAAATGTATGCTAATTGTTTGGAGTTGTATTTCAAAATGGATACTTCTGGTTTTAAAACCTAGACAGGAAGAAATCTCTGCTCAGAGACTGAGGGTTCACAATTCTTTTGACTGCTTCTTGTCAAGGTCGGATCAACACTGTTCCTCGTCTGATACAATAGCTACAAGGGTAAGGGCTTAACACACAAGTGAGTTGCTGTGGAATAACAACATTACTGCACATCACTTGCTCCAGGGGAACAGATTGTGTACTCGCACTTGGCCTACACCAAATATGAGCTAATTCAAGTCAGCTTAGCCCTCAGTGTCTGCTCTTTGTCTATTGTCATGTAAAAATCAACTGTCTTCATAACTTCCTGGTTGCCAGTATGACAACTGTGTTGTACTTCAGCTCAAATTTAGCATGGATCTATTGTTTCTAATACAGGTGACACGTAAGTGGAGATAGCTTTGTGCTGAGTCCTCAGTGCCACCCTCTGAAAGAAGGAAATGGTGAGACTGTGAATGGAAAGGTTGCAAGCTTTGGGAAAAGCAGGAAAACATCCTCCTGAAAAACTGAAGTGTGGGAGGCTACACTGCCTTCTGATCTTTGCTGCTCATGGAAGAAAAGTGTTGTTTCCACTTGATACTGAAAGCTGCTAAGAGAAAATAACTTCATTTCTATGCAGGCCAAAATTCCATTTAAGCTGAGAATTGTAATTCAAATATTTGAAGTCATGGAAGTTGTTTCAATGATGCTGTGCACTGCATTGGAGGAAGTTTCATCACTGTTTTCATCTGTCTCTGCTTACTTGGAAGATGGCACTGCTCTTCTGAAACAGCAGGGAGCAGGTGAAGAACTTTCCGTGGCTTGTAACCCTTTGCAAGTAACAGAAAACCTTCCAGGCTTATAAAGTCTTTGCCACACCATTCAGGGAGGACATCTGAGATGAACCCTGCAGGGAGAAGAGCTTGGTATGACAATGGGAATGTTGCTAAGACTCAGGCCTGGACGCTTTGCTCCTAACAAAACAGGAACTCAATTCCTCCCAAAAAAGTAAGGCATTTTTGACCAGGAGTTTATATAGGACTCAGAGGATGCAAGACTTTACATGTCCCAGAGGAGGGGTGGAGAAGGAACCAGAGCTTGGTGCAGTTTTACTAGGCTCCAGTCAGCATGTGTAGAGTGAAGTGCTGTAAATCAGTGGCCATGATTTAAAGTGAAGATTAGAGCTTGCAAGGAATTTTCCAAGAGAACATATTTTTTTTTTTCATCACAACTTTTCATGGAAACTTGTCACTTTGGATGAAACTTTTGCGTGGAAAAATGTCTGTGATCTGGCGCTGAATTCCTGTACAAAGCCAGAGCAGAGAGCTCAGAATAGCCAATACCCTGGAGGGTAAAGCTTTTCCTGGGAATGGAGGAGAAGTGTCTGCCAAACATGAGGTCTTGATTCTCAGGTTCCTGTTCCTCCACTGTTAGGAGCCATGACTACCGGGCTTTTGGCTGTCCTGCGTGGATGTCTCTTTTCCTAAGGGGAGTGTGTGGGGACAGACAGACGTCTCTCACTCTGTCTCCTCTTTTGTGTCCTGGTACAGAAGAATTTGTTGTTGCAATCCTGAAAATGTTAGCAGGACAGGAAACGAACTTCCCACCCTGTTCTAATGATGTATTCCCACATGTTCCCACCATATGCAGTCTCTATTGTACTGTAGCATGTTTATAGGCTCTGGGTCAGGCAGGATCTGATCTGCTCAGTCCTGATCACTCAGACTGGTGTCCTGGCTGGAGAAATCGTGTGGCTACCCTTCCATGCTTGGGTTTTCTGTACGCTGGAGCCAGGCTGTGTCAGGAGGATAGGGCAGATGACATGGAGCTTGCCTAGGTCTCTGACGTGGGCCTGAGATGTCCACTGCTGCTCAGCCACAGCAGCTCAGAAAGAGTTAATGTTGACCCAAAAGAGCTCACTGTTGTGTTCCCTGAGGTGAATACTTGTCAGAGAGTGTCTTCCTGTAGAAATGAAACATTTTTACCACTTGGGTTATTTGGCAATTAAGAATTAAGGAGGCTATAGGAGCCATGAGACTCTTTCAGAGTCTACTGGCATTAGGACTGATCCAGGATTGCAGGGGAGCCTGGAAAACTGGTCATCTCCCTGTGTTCTCAGCTGGGGAATTATTTTTTATCTTTATAGACATGTGGTGTATTTATTCATCAAAAACTTAAGTGAGTGTAGTTTTGATCCACCTGGAAATATCTATGTATTTGGATGACGTTTTTAAGATAAATATACTTGGATGAAGAATTAAGGAAAAAAAAAATCTCAGCTTAAGAACTACAGATTTTGACGTTCACCCACGTACTAGCCTTCTGTGCATCTTTTAATGAAGTGAGTTCATTTGGAAGTGAGTTAAGTGCCTTTCACATGAGGAAGAAATGCTGGACCTGTTCTTAGCCAGATTAAATTTGAAGCAGACACTTTAAAAAAAGGTCTTCAGACCTGATCTCAGCCTCTAGATTTTTTTCTATTTTATTGTAATTTCTGATGTAGTTTTTAAGTCATAACTCCTGGAGCAGGCTTTGGAGACCCTGAGCAAGATGAGTAGCTTAGCTCCACCAGGTAATAGTCTGTCTTGGTCCTCAATAACATTTAAATGAAGTGGAACAACTTCATGAGGACATGCCCAGCTTAGCAGATATGACCTTCTCTGGGAAGGCAGGAGACTAGTTTGAATTGTCTCTGAATTTGACAGAGAGGAGATAAACAAAATTATTATCTTC
>NW_008602677.1:7497-35103 GCF_000691845.1 Merops nubicus | reverse complement strand
CCCTCTTCCCCCTTCCTTTCCCCTGGAGCCACATCTCTGATTTGAGACAATTTGTTAAAACCGTGATTGACTTGCAAAACTTTTGGTATTGATGAAACAGTAATTTCTGAAGGAAATTGAATTAATGAATTTCTATATTTTAATGCTCCTGTTTTTGTGGTGTTCAAAATGAAAGTGCCCAGTGAAGAGAGAGTGAAGCAGCAGGCAAAGCAGAGGAAGGTATGAGTAGGAGACTGGAGAAGATACTTCCTGTGTTTGCTTTGAAAGCATTGATGTATAAAAATCCTTGTTTGTTTTTAGAAGGATCCTCTGGAGGAAAACAACTGTGGGCAAGAACGTGCAAAATGTAGAGCTAGAATTATCTGACTTTGTCCTGTCAAATGTTAAGCCAAACAGGAAGGTTTATTTTTCTCCCTTCTTTTTTCTTTTGGCAACTACTTCCACGAGCTTCCTATGGGGTGGAAATGGGCAATAAATAGCAGGGTATCTGATGGCATCATTCCAGGCCTCCCAGCTACTGGTGTTGGCAAGGAAATGGCTCTCCTTTTACTTCCTTCTTATTTTTAGAGTGCTGAGTTTTCAGGGGGTGGAGGGAGGGTCTGCTATTATCAGGGAGAGTCAAACCACAGTGGCTGCCTTCCGCAGATCTCCTGCCGCCCTGCCAAACTGGAGGAAGTTGGAGTCATATAATTCACACCACTAGCGGTTTTGCCTTGTAAGCAACACTTCCTTTAAATTTAAATTACGTGCACATGCACGCAAACCTGAGCTGTCTCATTCCTATAGAATCCTTCTTTTAAATACGTCCATGGTTTTGTCTTCTGGCCTCTTCTTTTTTCCCCTCTGCCACTTCTTCAAGTTTAAAAATGCTTACTGGAGACATGAATTGCAAGCAAAGCCAATGTTGCTCTTGGAAAAGTTGCTCAAAGTACAAGCCCTGGAGGACAACAGGATGAAAAAAAAAATCTTCTCTGTGATTTGATGACTTACATATAAAAATGGTCTTCTCCAAAACTCTATTTTGAGCTCGGCGTATTTGAACAATTTATTTTTTTGTAGACTTGTAAGTTATGCAAACTATAGCAAATATAACTGAGTTTATGCCAAATCTAGGAGATTTGTTTGAGGTGATAAAAAGAGCCAAAACTCCCAAGACCGTTGTCAAGTTACAGGATGAAAGGTTGTGGTGTTTTGGGTGTTTTGGTTTTTTTTTTTTTTTGGGGGGGGGGGGGCTGTTTTTTGTGTGTTTTTTTTGTGGAAATTTAAACACTATTCTTAGTTTTTTTTTTTGCACAGAGGTGCTTGATTTTCATTGTAAATTTATAAACCGGGTCAAATAATTCAGAATTCATTCACGTGATAGTCTTATATTTCTGTTTGGCTGTGGGGCAGAGCTTTAAACTAGAGAAGTTTGGCTTGGTTTTGGTTTTGACATGAATATTTCAAGCATCCCTATTTCAACAAACTTAATGCAAGAACATTTTTTTTTTTCTCCTCTTTGTTGCATATCCTGGACCTAGAGCCATCATGACTGAAGGTTTTGATCTTCAACAAGCACCCTGGGTTGCTTCTTCCCCCAGATCAAGCTCGGGAATATCAAATTCTTTCTGACTAACATCTGACCTCTTCTGAAGAGGCTCCACTGATGGAGATTATACACACTCCTTGGGCAGTATCTTCCAGTTGTTAACCAGAATTCTCATTCCTCTGACAAATAAATTCAAGCCAAAAGTCAATGATTTGAAAAGAGGTGGAGGTAAAAGAAAGCTTTTCCATGGCTGTTTCCTAACTGTCAGTCTCAGGTGTGGCTTTAGCATACAACTTGTAGTAGTTGTAGACACTGTGGAGATACAGCGTGCTAGCAGCCTACAAGTACTGGATACAGTCACAGTACCTCCCACAGAGAACATGAGGAACCTCGCAACTATTGGTATGCAAAGATTAAATTAATTCAAAGTTACTATAGCAAAGTTACAGGTGAGGCTGGTAAACCCAAGGTTTTCTAGAGCCTTTTATAGTTTTGTCAGACATTTCAAACTTTAGGATGAAATGTTCAATTGTTGGATGCCTATCTTAGCCATGACATTTTTTTGGGGAAGGCCTGAGCCAAAGTACTTTGTCCTGCTCTCTCAGAAAGGCAGATGGGGTAGGATTTATTTGGAAAGAAACCTGGTGGTAATACGCAGATGCCAGAAACGTCGTGCTTTGGAGCAGAGCTTTGTAACTTTGCAGAAGGAGAACTCAGTTGTCAGAGGTTTAGAAATCCCTCTGGTTTGGACTGTGTTTTGCTAGGCTCTATGCAAATATATGTTCTGAAATTTATCCTAGCAAGGGAAAAACTGTTTCCTAGGCTATATTTGTAAACTGTACTTGGAATAATGAGGCACCAGGCAAGGTATGGTACTTAATACCAGAGGAACAGGTAAGGAAAAGCCAGAGCAGAAATAGCATCTGCTTATACACGTTCACATTCTGTTGGTTCAGATTGCACCGTGCAGTTTAATCATGGTTGAGATCTTTCAAGTTTGGCATTGGTGGTTTCTGAAGAATAATTTAATAGTCATGAAGATATCTTCAGGTGTTTTACTAAGTCTGTGCTAATTGATGTAGCCCCCTGGGTATGTGTCAGTATGGGATTTGGCAAGCCCTTAACTGAAGCATGGTATTTTCCAGTCACATGGTTCCATAATCCACAGTGGCTCATTGTTTCATATAGTTTTGGATGCAAAGGCTGAGGAAGACCCTGGGATTGATCCAGTCTTGGAAAGTCATGATGCTGATTTTGATAGTGTAAGTTTGTTTTCACTTGTGCTTTGTGTAGCAACGTAGGAATGCAGGCTCCAGATAATGAGTTTTTTGGTCTCCCACAGAGGTTCATTTTGAACCTGGGCACAGAGACATTTCTACTTGAGTGTGATGATACTGTTGTACAAGCCTGTGCATCCTACTATATGTGAGATTATTTTATTACCAGAAAAAACAACCAACCAACCCCACCTTGATCTAGGAGCACAGAATATTGCTACAATATGATGATAATTATTATTTTGATGATTAAATGGAAAGACTCTTTGACCAGTTTAAAAAAACTTGGTTATCATGTTTATCCTGAGAGTACTGAATATAAGCCCAGAAAAATCTCTGTTGTCTAAGTACTGCCTTGATTTCTGGGATAAGACAATCTAGTTACTGTGTTACTACATGAAAACACTCCTGTTCATGTTTTTCTGGCTCATTTGGGTTTCAAATGCACCTTTTCTCCAAGTAGAATTTGATGCTATGAGCAGGTAAGCGCAATAAATCCATTATAAACCTGCGTTACACTTAAAATATTCTGCTCTTGAGAATATATTAGACAGGATTTAATAGTCATCTGTACTAAGTTGGTAACATTAAATGTATTACCCACTTGGTGTGCTGGAATAGGAATTGGATAGAGCAGCCCTTTTGGAAGCAGCTAATAAATCTCTTATCATTTTAAGCATGGGTGCTGAGACAAGGAGACTTGGCCTAAACCACGGACACAGGACTGTTCTGAAATACGATGCAATCTGTTAAGTGATTACTTTGCTAATTTTATGCCAAACACATGGTGTATATTTTCCAACACAGATTAATAAAATGTGATCCTCTGTAGGAACATGCAGCTATCTGGGGAATATCATAAATTCAAGGATAAAGTACAGCACATGGCTTAACTGTGGCTTTTGAAATAAGGAATCTCTCTATAATGACCTGTGTACCCAAGGTGGCCTGTAAAAAGTCGGCAGAGGAGAACCCTGGGAGAGAATTTTTCCTTCCTGGGAGAGGTTTTCCCCCCAGCCATTGGGTGTGCTCACTAGGAGATGGCTGCTGTTTATGTGGCTGCCATGGCATGGGGTGTGGGTTATAAAGCAGAGGGAACACGCACTCTTGCCATACGACATCTCTGATAAAGTGGCTAGGAGCTGGTTAGACTGTGGGCCCTCAAGCTGCTGACTTGGTCTTCCTGCAATTGGACTTGTGCAGAATGCCCATGGCTCCAGTGTTGCAGTTCTCATGTTTTCTAGGCAGGTTACTTTTTACTACGTAGCTCGGAGCTGTTGTTGCCACTGCAGTAATTTTTTTGTCTTACTTATTTGTTTTAAGATGACCTGTCCAAAAGAGGCAGAGATAAGTCAGAAATCAACCTGAGGGAGGAAAGTGTGGAAACCTGTTTTGTTAGGCTAAATAATCGATGGTGTAGCTCCATTAGAGTTGGTGGAATTTGACCACTGAGAATTTGTCCTGCTAACAGTGAGTCCCAGCCCAACACATGTAATGGTCTAAAGATCTCATCCAGTTACAAAGTTGCTGAGCCAACATATTTGGCTACCTCTGGCACTCTTGACTGAGGCTTGGGGTGGTTTAGACATCAATGAATGAAAAGAGAATGGAGATCCATGAAAACGGAAATATGAAAATAAGGTATAGAGACTGCATCTATCTCCAGTTTCTTGCTCCTTTATGAGCTATTCTTATTCCCTTTTTCAGTTTGGTAATGTTGATGGAGGTTTGTAGCCCAGGTGAAAACTAGTTTGAAAACTAGCAGGTGCTAAAGGACATTTCTGTCCCTTGGAGGAACATAAATATTCTTCTATCTTCTGACAGACAGAAAATCTGACTGGCAATTACTGTGTTTGCATGCTATATGTATATTTGCCTTCTGTAGAAGTGGAACTATTTAAAGGTTTGGTAGCTTCTCTCTGTAGCATCTTTATGCAGATCCTTTTTTCTTTTCCTGTAATGAACACAAAGAAGATGGCCCTCAGGTGTGTCCAGAGATCTCAGTGACCTGAAAGCAGGACAGATTTATGCTGCTGTGGTTTATTTGAAGCCTTATCATCTATCTGCCTTCAGTTTTGCACTGAGCTGCTAATCTTTTCAGATTTTGTGCACTGTTAGTACATGTAAAAAGCTGTCCAAAAAGTTGGTATCAGCATTGTTTCATGACGCTTACAATGAATGTTTCAAAACATATTTGCACTAGTTTAGAGTAAGTTTTACAAACTGATTTCAACCTTTGTAAATAATACTAGGAAAAAAAGCCCAGGATAAACATTCAGGGGTTTGATTTTTCGATGTGGGCAGTACAGTGTGAACTGAGTATGCAATAATTAAGTAAGAAGGTAGAAGTCCTGTGTGTTGAAAGGGACTTTTTGTGGGAGGTTGATTGGTTAATTTGGTCAAAAGTCTATGGGATGGGAGAAATAAACTTTCTGGTGAAATGAAAAATTTCAATGAAAACTCTCCACTTGTGTTGAATTTCTAGGCTGTCTTCAAACACACTGAAACTTACTGAACTGAGAAAAGCTCTTAGTTGCCAAAACCAAACAAAATTTAACTCTGTACGTAAACTGGAAACTCCAATTAAATTGGAAATTGTTCATTTTCCTGAAATGCTTTTGTGTGGGTTGGGAAGTGGGGGTACAATTTCCTGACCAGCTCTAACACAAGATTGCACTGCTGCCTCTTTTTATACTTGTAGGCAGCCGGAACTGGTGACTAAGGTTTCGCTAATATTGCAGATTCTATGAGCTGGTTGTTTGTGAGCACGTAATTGACCTTTGCTGGCAAAGTGATGTGAAGATAAGGAAAGGGAAAGGGGAGGTTTCAATTCACTTATGTTCTCTAGCTTGGAGAAATACACACCAATGCTGCCTCTTGTTTTAGAAATCCTGTAAGTGCAGTTTGTAGTAATTGTTTCAGTAGCACATAAGGAATTTGTGTGTCTAAGAGTGCCTGCGTAACTGCCCAGGTAGGAACTTGAAGTTATTCAGCAAATATGTTCAGTATGGAGAAGGCTCCTTGTCCACAGTTATCTGATAGCAAACAATACACTCTTCTACAGTCAAGCAGCATCCCTAATCCCTTACCATCCATGCTTTTCCTGAGCAGTCTCTGGGAGGTGAGACAGATATGAAGCAAATCCAATTTCTTACTCCCTGCTATATTACTTGTGTTTTCCCAGGAAGTGAGTTGTCTTCACAAGTAGAAAGTATCAATTTATCAATGACAAACATTGGAAAAATAATCATGACAATTATTTTTTTTTTTCCCAATGAAATTAGGGTTATGTATATATACAGTTTAGGTTCTGAACCTAAATTTTCACCTAGATTCAGACCACCCTGAATTTAGTAATATCAAATGAAAATTCTATTTTAAGGAGGGGGAAAAAAAGCTGACTTGAATGTTGTCCCTCACTAACAATTTCCATATAATTCCTGACTTTGTCTGGTGACTTGATGCAGCTGAATGACACCAGACACATGTAAAGCTGCCAAGCACAGCAGTTGCAACTGTGCTTTGAATGAAACTGATTTCCAGCCAGGTAGATGTCATGTGTACTGAGAGAAATGCTGATTTTTACAAAGGGGAAGGGAAATAAAGTTTAGATGGGGAAGGAGAGTATAGCTTCTGTTGTGGCCGTTAGTCATCTTAAGTGCTCCAAATCTTTCTCAGCTGTAGGGTAGCAGAAGAGCTAGTCCTGCATCCCTGTAGACTTCTTCTCATCCATAGTGGCATCTACTATGGCTCTAGTGACTGAAGAAAGTGTTTGTGCCTGCGTGTGTGTGCGTGCATGTGTTACTGCCACGTGGCAGAGTTTGCATTGGTTTATATCCCTCGCTGATAGGGCTATTTTGTGATCAGTTTTTCTGCTCTGGCTTTTTTTGGCAGTAGGTTCTGAAGGCAGCGCATGTTGTACAAGAGCAGGGTTATTTTTCCTTCCATACCAGGAAAGATTGAAGCATCCCTTTGTCTCTTTCACTCCTTTTTCGGGTGAGAAGAAGGAAGGGCAATTCTGAGGTGCTGAATGTGCTTTGATGTTGAAGTCAGCAGTGGTGATGTCTTCCTTGAGCTTGTAGGACTGTGCCCAAGAAGCATTTTCGTTTCCCCATTGCAAAGGTCGGAGCTGAGAACAGCCTGTTTTTCTCATTGTGTTTATTCAGCCGTCTCTCGTTTCTGAAGACCGGGTTCAGGAGCAAGGTACCGCGCAGTCAGCTCCTCGACTTGCTGATGTTTGCACTCGCCTTCCCCTGTGACTCATTCCAAACACATCTCGTTCATTCAGGAGGGTAATTTTCTATTTCCACTTTGGTGCACTTCTCCTCCTCCTCCTCCTCCTCTGCCCCCTCCTTCCAGATCTAAAATGTCCTGTCAGCTGCTGTTTATCTGATGGTTCAAATGTCCATGCTAGGTTTCTTTTTCCCTGTCGCTACGGTTCCTCCTTCCGTTCCAAAGGCTGTTTTAGTTGTCATTTCTGTTCCTCTGTCAGCAGCATTCTTCATCGTCTCTGGCTTGGGCAGCCTGTCTACATGGTTTTCTTTAGAGGTGTTTTTGTGCTAAATAAGTGCCTCCTAGGAAGCCCAATGTAGCATAACATAATTAAGTGACAATATATGAGGTGCCAGTTCTTTACCAGGCAGTTAATGACTGGCTGGAAGATTTACAGGCATGAGGTAGAGTCAGAGGAAATTTAGCACTCCAGCTTGCAGTTAAATGATAGGTAGAGGACATTTGAACACTATTGTACACCAAACACTAGTTTAAACTTAGCCAGTGGACAGCTTGCGTTTCTCAATGTTAAACTGAATGAATGTTAAACTTAGCAAGGCTGGAAGATACCCATGGTACCATTGCCCCTGGTGAATAGTATTTGCGTGGCAATATCTAGGGAAGATTTTACTTGGGGTTCTCATTATTTCCCCTCTTCATTGCTTTAATTATAATGCACCATGCACTCATGATCATCTCAAAATAGCCTGTGTATTCTTTATTCTTTATCCCTTATAACTTACAAGCTTTGCCCTAGCAGTGTGCTCTGGAGGTCATGCCTTGTGCTTCATGACCTGCATTCTGATGCCCCAGGCAGGGCAAAGAAAAGTGTTTCCTAGCCTTGCAGACAGTCTATGCTTGCCTGTCTTCTTCAGATACCACCTTTTTCTGGACACAAATCGACCATCTAGCTCTCCAGCAATCCTTCACAGCTTGCAGAAGTGAAGTACAGGGATGTCGAAAATAACCTCAAGCTTTGTTATTTTTAGGTATCTAAGTACACTGTAAATGGATATATTCATCCCCTTCCTCATTTGCCCCTTCTGCAGCCCATGTGGAAAGAAATATGAAGATTGTTTACCTTGGTTTGGATCTTACTTGACGTATTTGAAAAATTTCCAATGGGTTCTATGCTTTTAAACATACTAAATATGAGTTTTCAAGGCTGGGGGGAGTTAATGCTAGCAGGGCTTGTGGGAAACACATGTATGTAGCACACACGACACAGGCTGAGTGATATCTGTTCACATTCATCTTTTTAAAAGATGGAGAAAAAAACCCGAACTCTTTGAAACAAGGTCTGCAAATTATTCCAGGTAAGGTACCACATTCTTCTGCTTTTGCCTTTTCTTTTCTTTTTTTTTTCCTTCTAAGTTCACTGATGTTTCCACTCATGACTTTTTTTTTTTTTTAACTTCTTCCCTCTTTTTGGTAGCAGATTGCTGTGGCCACTAAGAGGTACTGTTGATACAGCTCTAGTTACCACAGTTTTGTTACTGAAATAGAGAACTTTTGTGTACTCTTTGCATATTTGAGCCACTCTTTCATTGTACATTGTATCTGCATATTTGAGCCACTCTTTCATTGTATCCTTTTATTTGTTATTGTGTTTTTTTTTCTTTGGGGTTTTTTGTTTGTTTTAAATGAGTAGGCTGTTCACATTAGCTTAGATATTCACTTAGTTTTACCCCATTCAGCTTCACGTGTGTGTACAAGCCATGTGAATGTAATTCAGAGTGATAGAAGCCAGCAGCAGCAATATTGAGTGAGTACCTGGCGCCTGGCCCCTGCTTACCTCTCCCAGATGCTGCTGCTGGAGGTGCCAGATGCTTTGCCTGTTTGTCAGACTGTGCTGATAACATGTTGTGGTGGCTTTTATTATGCCTGAGGGTGATGTGCAGGCACGCTGCACCTGTTTGCAAACTCATGCCCCATGCACAGATCACCCTCTGCTCCAAAAAACTGCCTGAGCATTTCCTTCCCCCCAGGCCTTTAGCAAAGGGACAGTTTCCCTAGAAATTGCAACAGCATCTTTCTTGGTGTGTGGTGTGATGTTTCTCTGGGGTGAGTGGTTTGTTGAGCTGTGCAGAAGAAGGGAATACTGAGTGTCCCTGAAGGACGGGCACAGGCTCCTCCAGGGCTGCTGCTTTCAGTGCTTTTGATGTCTGGTATATCCGGTTGTTACCCAGCTCCTCTAGATGTGATTCAGAGCAACTTCATTTACTTCTTTTGGCTAGCTATGAAGAAGCCAGCTGGTGGCTTCTTGTTTGTGAAGAAGAACGTATTAGACAAAGTTAGGGTATTCTTATTTTTGCCTGACTAGATGATCTTCCTATCCTTTGCTGTGGCTCCTTTCAGACAGGAGAATCTGAATTTGTATTTTGTTTTTTAAGTCCCTATACTCATTTTTAACTCCTGGGAGGAGCTCATCTAGACTGCTGTGTTTGAATATGTAAATTTGGGGAGCTTTTAAAAATTTTTTCCTTTCATGTAATTTCTTCTGTGATGTTTTCTGTTCCCTGAAGTTGTTCTGGTTTAATCAAACCAGCTCCTCCATCTGAAGGATTCTGGATGATCAGGTTGGAAGGTAGTGCGTCACGGTACCGTTCTGAAGCCACATCACACAAAGCAATACCATCTCTGTTAGGTGCTGGTACTACCAGTTGCTGTCCTTGAAACTGCTCCGTGTTGGACTGCCAAGCCCAGCACCGAGCTGGGCCTGCCCCTCCCTCCTCTCTGGTTGCTCTTGCTGCCCAGATAGCATTGGTACGAGTTTCTGCCATATGAAGATTCAGGTGGCCTGTGCTATGTGAGCGTTGCCCTGCAGGGCATGCACCCGTGTGCCATCCATGCCCTGTTCCACCCAGAGGAGCCAGGGCATTCCTCCAGTTTCTGTCCTTTGTTGCTGCTACTTTGCATGACAGTTTTTGGAGTGAGTTTCAGCTGTTTAGAATAGCTTTGTCTCCAGGACCACATTTGTTCTAGCAGTGGAATGAGTGCTCCTGCATGCTGGGTTTTCCCACCCCTCCCAGCTTTGAAGCTTCACCGTTAAGACCTTTGTTGGGATGTACTGGGCTTCTCCGGGTGTTTGTGAGGGTTCCCCAATAAACTGGCTGGATGCAAATTTGTTATTAAGTGAATGTCTGCAGACAGCTATTAGTTACCATAAGGCATGTATTAAACATTTTGGTGGTGCTTTTACTGGACACAGAGATGCATAGAGAGCATTTCCTTGGTTTTAGCTCAGCTTCTGTACTCCTTTCTGTTTGTGAAGAAGTCCACTTTAAATACTTAATTTCTGGCCTTTTGTATTAAGGACTATTATTTTTGTCTTGATGTTTCCTCTGTGAGCTCCATATAAAAAAGAAAAAAAAAGGTTATAATCCAAATGAACATCTTTGGGAACTACTGCTATGGGTAGAAGTTGGAATATTTTCCAAAAGTATGTGTAAAGAGAGTTGTGAAATGTCTAATAAAAAGACATTTAGGAGTAAGTCCTTTCAGGTTTTCCAAGTGTCACTAACTTGCTATTGAAAGATGCTCCAGATTCAGACACATGCTGGTGTTTAGATGCCTAAATCCTACTGAACCCAATGACAACATGGTTTTGGACACTTTAGGAATTTCTTTCCTTTTCCCTTCTCCCATCTTATGTTTATGGGTGGCTCCATTTAAAAAAAAATTAGAATTGTCAGCTCTTAAAGGGATTACAGTGCTGTGGATCTCCACTTTCTCCCAAGCTGAATCTACTTCTCTCACCAGCATGTCCTGTACTTTTGATAATTCCTTTTCAATTCAACACACTTGATGTCTCTTATTTAGGAACAAACTACCTGTATTCATTTTGAGTTGCCATTATGAGATCGCTGTGGGATTTCTCTTGATTTAATTGTGTGATCATGAGTAGGACCTCAACCTCCAGGAGAGTCATGCACTGGAAGTGTGTCCAAATGCTGTCGATTCAATTGCAGAGCATATGCATGTGTATGTCGCTGCCCTCTCCTGCATCCAACAGGTACTGCTCCAAAATGTGCCTCAGGCCATTTTACTGAGAAACTAAGAGCTCTGCCGTCCTCCAGCTGAAGGAAAAGGGTCTTTTGGCTTTGGGCTGGGAGATATTCAGTTTGCTGTTTCTGTGGAGCTCAGAATGCCTGTGATGAGCTGCAAGAGGATAGTTATAGAATGTTTTGGCTTGGAAGAGACCTTTAAATGTCCATCCCTTCTGCAGTGTGAAGGGACGTCTTGAACAAGATCAGGTTGCTCAGAGCCCTGTCCAACCTCACTTTGAATCATAGAATCCTTTAGGTTGGAAGAGACCTTTAAGATCATCAAGTCCAACCATTAAGCCAACACTACTAAGTCCTCTGCTAAAACAGATCAGAATCTGTCAGGGTTGGAAGGGACCACAAGGGTCACCCAGTTCCAACCCCTCTGCCATGAGCACGGACACCTCCCACTAGATCAGGCTGCCCAGAGCCTCATCCAGCCTGGCCTTAAAGACCCCCAGGGATGGAGCCTCAACCCCCTCCCTGGGCAACCCATTCCAGGGGCTCACCACTCTCATGGTGAAGAACTTCTTCCTCATGTCCAGCCTGAATCTGCCCACTGCCAGCTTTGCCCCATTCCCCCTAGTTCTCTCACTACCCGATATCCTAAAAAATCCCTCCCCAGCTTTCTTGTAGGTCCTCTTAAGATACTGGAAGGCCACAATAAGGTCATTATTTCCAATGTTTCCAGGGATGGGGCTTCTACCACCTCTTTGGGCAACCTGTGCCAGTGTTTCACCACCCTCATCATAAAAAATTTCTTCCTAATATCTAGACTAAATCTCCTCTCTTGTAGTTTAAACCCCCTTGTCATAACAAACCCTTCTAAAAAGGCCGTCCTCTTCCTGTAGGTCACTTTTAAGTACTGAAAAATCACAATAATATCTCCCTAGAACCTCCTCTTCTCCAGGCTGAAAAACCCCAACTCTCTCAGCCTTTCTTCACAGGAGAGGTCTTCCAGCCCTTGGATTAACCTCTGTGCCTTCAAAAAAAAAAAAAAAGAAAAAAAAAGAAGAGTTTTTTAACCTGGTTTTCTCTCAAAGCAGGTTTGAGTGTAGATATTGAGGTGATATGGCTCTATTATTACAAGTACTAGGAATGAAATATTTCTTTATTGCTTATCCTAATGAGCACACTGTTGGGCATTTGTATAATATTTCCACAACATGGAAAGGACTATTTGGCAGTTTGATGCACGTGGGCCTAACTGGCCCAAATCACATGATTTAGGTCATAGTGTCGGGGTTCTGAATCTGGAATTGCTCACAATTGCAACTGCTTGGCTCCAGGATTTTGGGGTGGAACTTCAGAGATAGCGTGCCCAGATCTGAAATTCAGACAAGTTCAATTCACGTTTCCACAGAATTAAGAGTCTTCTGAACTGAGCTCTTTTCTAATTGCAGCTGAAAAGGGCACTTGTAAATCTGAGTGCTCTTTGTAACTTTCTGGAAGATCTGCTATCTGTTACTGTAGGTCTATAGAGCATTGTTGAAACCAACTGAATGTTGTAAATGTTAGGAGGTGTACCGACTAGCAGCAGAAAGTTCAGAGTAATCACAGAAGTAGAAATTCTGTTTAAGTCCAAGACTAGGAATGCAACAGGGCAGGGAGCTCCAGGAAGAGAGTGCCAAATGGGGCACCAGGGGGCTTGTGGGACTGGTGAAGCATATGATGTCATTTGCCTGTAGGTTATGAATTCAAGCACAGCTCAGGCTTTCATACTGGCTAAAAGTTATGGTTATTTCCAGTGGTACTGGACTGGACTTCGAGGTGTTTGCATATAAAATTGAGTTAAAAAGGCCCCTAATAAATGAGGACCAGCGTTACAACTGATGTGAAGGGCTAGACTTCCAGAGAGTGCTTAGCCCATTTGGTATAGAGTGTTTTCAAAAACAAAACAACTAAAAAAAGAGTGTGTATATCCTGATTTACTAGCACTGACTAGTACCTGGCATCCTTTGATTCCTTTGTCAGAAGCTTCTTTCAAGACTGAAGTGTACGAGCTGAGCCAATGAATACAGTTGAGCTTTCATTGTAGGGGCTCTTCTCCAAAGTCTGTAGTCACAGAACAAGGAGGGAGGTGATATTAACACAGACAAGGTGAGATGGAAAATGAAACTTTGAATGGTTTATATGCTGGGTGTGGATTCACTGGGATGGGGATAGAGAAGAGGTTCTTGACACCATTCTCCTGCTTCTCAACCAAGCTTTAGCAGCTTCATGTTTCAGGGTTGTTGGGTGGTGCTAAGGTGTGTTGGAGGTGCATGACCCTCTCAGAGACACGATGAAGGGCTACAGGCAACCACAAAGGCAAAATGGAAGAGAAAAATGCCACACAGCCCGTGGATGTGAAGATTCAGTCTCCACGTTCACATGTGGGCTGTGCTTGCATGTGCAAAATATGTGAGGCTGGCCTTGGCTATCCTCTGTGATCTCTGCATTGAAAGTGGAGAAGGTATGGAAAGATTAGAACTTGGGTCAATGAGCACATGCTTGGAGAAGGTTTAGTTCAGTAAGCCCTTGCCAAATGGCTTGTCCTGTCCAAGACTGACAGACAAGAAGGAGAAGGGTGATGATTTAAAATGGAGGAGTGACAAAAATTTGGGAAAATGAAAAACTTGTCTTATGGACTTTTAACTACAAGTACAGTCTCTCATTGGGATTCTTGCAAACATCTGCCACCAAATTTGCATCTACTGAGAGCCAGATGTTGAGCTTTGTAATCACAAACAGTGAGATAAAGCTGCACATCCTGTGTCCTAGGTACTTTACTAACCAAACATGACTTCTATGTCCATTCATTGCTCTCTTGTGTTTTTTTTTTTGTTTTTTTTTTTTTTAAATTTAATTTATTTTAAAAATTTATTTAACTATTTTTATTCTTTATTTTGTGCTTTTTGCTTGTTTTCTGCATTTCTGATTTCCGTATGTCTAAAACAAATAATTTATTCACCTGCTGGAGATTTGCAGCTGGAGTTTCAGGGCAGTGATAGAGCACTAATTCAAGAAGAAAAAAAAATAGAAATCAGTGATTCTTTTGACACAAAGTCCTTTTATTTTTTTTAGCTCTGACTTTTCAGTTTATGTAGGAAGATGAACTTGAAATGGTCTTAGCTTTGCCCCATGGTTTAATCCAGGCATTTCAATCAAACCTGGTACCCACTGTGTCTGAAGTCACAATATTTAGTGAAATTTTACTGTGGAGGTAATGTAAAGACACTATAAGTCTTAGTTATATCTGTCCACTACTTGATTTCAGTTCTTCAGCATGCTTACTTTACAACTAGTATTGAAAAATTACCTATTTGGTTGTTTTCCACTTTGTTTTGCTGTTTTCATGGCACAGAAAACACTTTTGGAAGGTGGGCCATTCTGTGTGAGAGATGGATTCAGAGAATCTAGGTATGAAGAGCAAATTATCAAGGGTTGCTTGATGAGATGTGAGCAAGAAGGGAAGTGTCAAGTAACATCTAAGAGCTTCTCATGACAGTTGAAACAAGTCTTCATGCTCATCAGGAACCATGAGCAGCAAACCATACTTAGTTATTTGACAGAAAAAGCTGGATTTCTACTTTTCATGTTGTTGTCCATTTCACTCCACTTATGTGAATGCATTGGTGAATATTGCATATATTTGATTTTTTTTTAAGAGGTAATTTTCTCAGTATTTGGTGTCATCAGTTTGGGTTCTGTAGAAGTTAACTTGATTTCTGTATTCAAGAAGGTAAATACAATAAAGCTTCTTGTATGACCAAATGTAGTTCCATTTCTTTTTATCTAGGAGGGTAACAACAGTTTCCTTTCAGTGATGAGGTTCTATTTTCTGACACATCAGCAAGCCACATCAAAAATATCTGACTTCAAATAAGTCTAAGAGAACTGCACAGAGAGTCTCGGGTTCTGAGTGTAGAAAGAGCAAACAGAGGTGTAACCTCTCTCACTGTGCTTGGGCCTTTGGAAAAAGAACATGCCAGAAATATTGCCTGCCTTTGTTTTTTGGCATGGCTAATAAATTGCTCCAGTCAACTGGAGGTTCCTTTGGAAGGTTACAGTAAATCATGGACCTGGACATAAGCCAACATTTCCTTCCGTGATGCAAATCTTAAAAGGTACAAAAAGACTGTGTTGGGCTATTCTCAGATACTGCTTCCTTGTGGACAGTCTGCTCAGAAGGAATAGAGCCAAAAGAGGGCAATGGGTCTTTCATCCAAGATGGATGTAGCCCACACCCCTACCTGCCCCCCCCCAAAAAAAATTCAAACACTTAAGTCCTTCAGATTTAATTGTTGAAGGTAATTTAAATGAAAACAGTTGGGTGAAAGGAGAGGAGCATAATCCTGAAGAGCTCTGCTCAGGTCTGATGACTTGCTCATGCGTAGAGAAATGCATTTATTATTTGCTTGGTGGTTTTTGGAAAAGTTGTGTGTGCTTACAGTCCACTTCTTAAAGGAAGAAGTCTTCATTCTTGTATGTAGTCCTTATGCTCCTGTGCTAGATTTATTATCAAGCTAGCTGTGCAATTGGCACTTAGAGTGTCTCTGGATGTACTCAGATCCAGATGAGAGTGACTTACCAAGACTCTTAATTCCATTGGTAAATTCTTCTCCTCCTTCAACCCTCTCCCTCTCACTCCCTCCCCCCCCCCCCTTTTTTTTTTTTTCCTCCTTTGTTTTAGAGTATGAGCCAAGTGTTTTGAAAAGGTTTGAAAAATATGTTCTGAAGTCTGGCTTATGATTATCCAGGAAAAATTCTTGACGTACTGAAGAAACATACAGGCATTTCATACTTCAAGAATACCTACAAAAGAAATATCTTACAATTCTATAAATATACGCTATATTAGGTGAATTTTTGAATGGGGGCACATAACAAGTCTCTTGAGGTCGGTGGCCCCACTTGAAGAAGGTTGCTACATAAGCCTTGTTACCCTGGAGTTAAGATTGATCCCCTAGGGTATCTCGTATTCATTTTCACATTTTTTTGCCCACTCGCTGTTTTTTGTCTTTAGAGCAGGTAGTTGGAAGGAAACAAGTGTCTGAAAACAGTCACTGAGGTGAAACAGTTTAGTTCTGCCCATTTCATCTGGGTGACTTCTGTTGCCCATGAAGAACTGGCACTAGGCTGTGCTCTGACAGACATACCAAGCATAGAGCCCTTGGGGCAGGTTTCCTTGATCAAGGACAAGAGGGGTGGTCACCAATGCCTGATGTTCAAGGGGGACCAATCTGGTTACAAATGTTCTGTGTAAATATAATGAAGTATTCCTACTCCACAGACTTCCACAAATGGAATAGGGTATTTTATTATAAAGTTGTTTTGCACAAGTGTATATACTTCTCTTCAGAGTCCACAATGTGTAAAATATCTAGCTTGCTCCTCAAGTGTAATTTTTTCTTTTTATTTTCTCAAGAACATACAACCAAAAGAAATGTTGTATGAAGGAAAAGGTGGCTTCAAAGGGTTAGTACTGGGAGAGAGGAATCTTGCGCCTTTGTTGTTCATATCCCATGAGTTGTCAAGTAATTAATGACACAAAAATGTAGTAACCATAAAATGATTGAGATGTCTTACATGTATATTTTTAAAGAAGAATTACTCTTTTAATAGTTTTTAAATTATGAAAATGAATAGCAGCTTACAGAATAGTTTTGCATTTTGGAGTTCAGAAGCAGATAAAATGAGATACGTTACTAGGCAACAGTAGAAGTTTGGACTCAGACTCAATTACATGAATTTCCTTTGCCTACAAAGGTTGAACAGCTTGTTTTTGCCAGAGATAGAGGCAGCCTGAACATTTAAAAGTGTGACCTGGGGGTAATCCTGATGATCCTGCTCTGTTCTGTTCCTCCTCTATAATAAATGTTGGTGTGGCACAGTGACTTCTTTTGACACCTGCAGATACGTGCCACACACAAAAAGAAGGTACCTTCCTCCATCACCCACTTTTAGTAGGTTTTAGAAATGGCAGCGTGGCAACACATTTGTGGTGATGCTGCCATGGCTCCGATAGAGCAGCACCATTGTTAAAACCCGTTCTTCAGACAATCTTCATCAAGTTTCAGCACTCGTGACAGCTGCTAATTTTGGAAAACTTTCAGTGAAGCACTTGCCAACTCAGCTGAACTTTGGTTTCATCTATTAGTAATTAGTTCCAGAGGTTAGCTTGAGCGAGAGAATAAAACCTCATCGTCTCCTGACCAGGACAATGGCTGTGTGAAAAAACGACTGTTTTGGAGCTCCGAGCTGGGGATATGGGCTGTTCTGGAAGAAAAATTGGGTAACCAGGCAGCCTCACTTCATCACCTCTGCTTGTCTTGACAACCCAGTCTCCTGCTCCACTGCTGGTTGTCTATATGCTAATTATTTTCTCCTTGCCAAACTACTTGGAGCAGAATTTTCTCAACTTATTTCTAAAACCCTTTCTCCACTGATAAGCTTGGAAGGTCCCTGGCAGTCTGACAGTGTTTTCTATTATTTTTTTCCCTGCTACGTAAACTTTCTCAAGAAATACTGTGAACTAGGTGGCTAGGAGACCGAGGAGGTAAAAACCAAACAAACTCCTGGGGCTGTACACCCTGCTTCATCTTCTCAGTGGCAGCAAGACTGACTGGTTAAGCTTCACACCCAGTCATAGGGGTTGATGTCTTGATGCTAGCTTTTTAGCATGGCAACATCATTGCCAAGTGGGTGAATGCAGCTCTTGACCTGCTGGCTGGTGCAAAGTGAGTGTTCTAGAAAACTGAAGTCAATGGAAGAGTTGAATGTCCATTTAGATAGAAATATGTTAGTGACATGCAACATGTTTGGGTAAGTTGAGCTTGCTGTATTCACTGATGTGTAGAAAAATCATTAAAAGATGTGGAGATGTGGCATAGAAGTATCTCAGTTATTGAAGGAGGAAGAAATATTTCTGTAGCTTTCAATGACCTTGTAAGTCTAGCTTCACTCTGTAATTAAAAAAAAAAAAGAAAGTAGGAAGGAAGTGATCTTTCTTGAATTTCAGGTTCTTTTTTAAATGAGTCAGCACAGTCTAATATCTACTATGATGAAGTGCCTCTAGCCAGGAGTTTTAAAGAAGAAACATATACAGTTTTGCTAGTCTCTTTCCTCCATCCTCAAGTTGTGCCATTTCTGTGCCTGTTGTTTTTGCAGGCTTGACAGATGTGCATCCATACACGCACACGTGTGTCTACATCCTCACACACACAACCATCCTGCTCTGCTTTAATGCAATGGGGTGATGTACAGCCTGCTGCCTGGCCTTGTCAGAACTTGATAGCTCTCTAAATTTTGTTTTCCTTGTTGCCATGACACCAGGAAAATAGTATCGGATACTGCATTATAAATATAGCTGAAGCCTTGGGGGATAGGAGCATTTCTGAACGACTTGAACCTGTGTCAGAGCATAATTCTTATAAATAAATGGGAACATAATTGCTGAATGCTAACTGAATTTTTGCCTGCTGTAGTGCTCAACCTTCCTAGACAATTATTATACTAAGGGATTATCTTTTAACAGAGCACAGTTATGTTTTCTGTTTGTTTTCCTTATTTTACTACTCACATAAGCCAAGGGAAATGAAAAGTGTTCTAATCGGTCATGGATCGTTCTACTGAATTAACTCTGACTTTATTTAGAAGATTTTTATGTAGTGCATTCAGTTTACAACAGGAGGAAGGTTAAAGGTGAGGACAGAACTTGACTGGTTTGTTTTGCAAAACCACTTCAGTAAGGATGTGAAATGGGGAAACAAACAGATAAACATCATGTTGAACTGAGTTATAAATGAAGTACAAACTTGACTATGGGAATAAACCCACATTCATCATCTATGGAACTGTGACACATAGATTGAAATACATTACCCTGAAGCAATCTTTTTATGTCAGACTTCAAATGTAGTTCTAAAGAAAATAAATTATACAAAAGGTATCATGAAAAAATTATACATTTTGCTGGCTAAATCAGAAGTCTAAACTGACTGTCATTCAGCCTTTGACAAATACCCAAATCTTGCTTTAGTGTCTGTCCATCTATACCACTTAAAAAAAAATAAATTATTAGCCTGCTATTGTCTCTTTATACTGAAGAACCTCAGCAACCTAGTACAGCTTTTTTACAGATGGCAAATATGCTGAAGCTTTCTAGAGCTTTCTTGAGATTGGACAGTGCTATGCATTACTGGAAAATATGTCTAGCTATAGGGTGGACAGCTGAGCTCTAAATACTCTCAACTGTGCAAATGTCAGCCCAAATTGCCTTTCCTACACTGCGACTGTCTTTTGATGATTGTGTTTTGATAGTTTAAATTTGCAAGATATTTGGAAAGAGATTTAATAAAAGAAGCAAACCCAAACCTGAAGGTTTTTGGTTTCTAGTTTTGGTGCATGCTTACAGAGGAACTCAAGTAGTAAGGGTCACACTGCAATTTTGAGTCTTTGAAGATTTTTTTATTTCTTTTAGTTTCAGATTTTATTCCAAAAAATCTGGATGCAAGTACAACTTTTACTTGCTAACCTGATTCTGTTGAAACTCCTTCACCTGAGGTGTCCTAACCTACTGTTAGTAATTTCCTAAAGGACTGATAGTGGTTATAAACAGACTATTAAGACTTTAGATGAAAAATTAGAAGTCAGAAAGATCTCTTGGAAAGGGTACTGATGATCCTACACTTTGAATGGTCATGGGTGAAAATGTGTGGAGTCTTATGAACTAAAGCTGTGCACCAGACTGACTAGCTGGGTATGGAGGGATGGATGGACAGATGATTGGACAGATGTATGGACAAGGCTTCTTGTTTGAGATTATAATAATTGATGAGATCGACCAGGCTCTTTCTAAAATTCTGAAAAACACAATCTCTGTCTCAAAAATCAGGCAGAGAAATTAGGCTTGAAAGGCTTTCTGTGCACTGAAAATAACACGCTTCCTAATTTTCATGTCTTGAAAAAATAGACTTAAGAATTAAAAGCATCGTATGAATTTATGAACTTTGATTCCCCTTTTAATCTAGTTTTGTAAATAAAACTGAGACTATTCCATATATTCTTGATGGCGTTTTGGAAATCATTTCAAGAGAAATTCATTAGGGCAGGGAGGTGCAAACCTGCTACTCAGAAACCATGAACTTTTAAGTAAGTGCAAGCCACTACTCTGCAGGACTCTGTCTACATTCCAAGCTAGTCACCTTTGGTGGCCCTTTCTGGTCCATTTTTTCAGTCAAAAGACTGTCCAGAGCAGTTGCAGGCATAACATCTTGAGTCTTAAACAGCTCCAGCCTTGCAGATTTACTATGATACACCACAAGAAAAATGCCACTTAATAAAAATATTTGGCAGGGAATCGCATCAAAAGGTGGCAAATACCTACCGTTATTGGTGTTGCCTCCAAATGCAATTCATCTTCAGCTTCAAGTGTCTACCTTGACTTCTCAACTGAACCCAATCTACCTCAGCTATTCCTGTATTCATTTTCTTTCATCATTTCAATTTCACTTTTATTTAGCCTTTTGAAAATTTAAAGTGCTGAAGCCACATATAATGATGCCTGTTTGCAGACTAAAATTTAAGTGAATTATAAACTACATAGCTTAAAACGCAATATAATAGAAAACTCTAAGCTAAACAAAAGACCTTTTTTTTAAAAAAAAAAAATTGAAAGCCTGTAGAGTGAGATCCAGGAGACAGGTTTTTGCACCTCTGGACTCTGTACACTTGGAAAGCACGTAGACAGAGGCAGAATCTCTGTGACAGTTCGCTGTGACATGCATGAGTGCTCGTGGGTAACTGAGCAGCGATGTAGTGATTCAAAATTAAATACTACTTTATCATGTTTACTGTCTTTTACAAGACCTGTATTTCTAAACGCTTTGCAAGAGTCAAATAACTGCCAATGCTACATGGTCTAAATTCCAAACCAGTGGAAAAAAGGAGATAGCATGTACTGGAAAAAAAAATGAGACATCCCAGATGAATAACAGATGGCAAGAGAACTTAAAAGGGGCACACGAGGGAAGGAACTATACAGCTGAAAAGAGGAGAATGGTTAAGGCAGAGGGAATTATAGAAATAATTTTGTCTCTGCCAATTGGGCAGAAAATAGACTGCTACCACAAGAAATGAGAAAAGGCAAATAGTCCATGGTCAGGAGAGGGGGTGGTGGAAGAGGCATGTGCATGAACGCTGAGAGAGTTTGGGCTGCTCAGTCTGGAGAAGGCTCCAAGGATACCTTATTGTGCCCTTCCAGTATTTTAAGGGGGCCTACAAGAAAGCTGGGGAGGGACTTCTTAGGCTATCGGGTAACAACAGGACTAGGGGGAATGGGGCAAAGCTGGAAGTGGGCAGATTCAGGCTGGATGTGAGGAAGAAGTTCTTCACCATGAGAGTGGTAAGACCCTGGCATGGGTTGCCCAGGGAGGTGGTTGAGGCCCCATCCCTGGGGGTCTTTAAGGCCAGGCTGGATGAGGCTCTGGGCAGCCTGATCTAGTGGGAGGTGTCCCTGCTCATGGCAGAGGGGTTGGAACTGGGTGATCCTTGTGCTCCCTTCCAAACCTGTCAGATTCTGATTTTGTTTTAGCAGAAGACTTAGTAGTGTTGGCTTGATGGTTGAATTTCATGATCTTAAAGGTCTCTTCCAAACTAAAAGATTCTATGATTCTAATCCATGAGGAAAAATAATTGCTTAAAGAGTAAGGAGAACTGAATGGGGAATAATTTTTGTGAGACATGGAGTTTACATGTCTATTGGAATCTCTTTTTCAGTCCATTTTGTGAGAGATGGAAGTGTCACGCAATGAGTGGAAGAAAGATAGTGATAGAATTATCTGTACAATGCTGATATGATGGACCAGGAATTTTTTTCTTAAGGCTGTACCTGGCTACCATTCTCAAAACAATTCTTCAGATAGCACTGCTTCTATGCCAATAGGTTAGCTACAAACTTGGAGCCTGTGGAACCATGAGGTTTTGTGTCCTCTGTCTTGTAAAAATGAAAAAGGATCACAGACTTGGTCTGTGAGAAAAAAAAACCAAACCAAAAACCAGTTTTTTTTTTCCTCTTCTTCATTTGTGCAAAAGTGATAGCAGAAGCTGTGAAGAAGCACAATAGAAAGTCGGTAATGACTGTAATCTTAGAGTGATGTCTTGGCACCAGATTCTGCCAGAAGAAATCTTTCTCCATACTGGTTTCTGGAAAAATGCAGATTTTTCCTCATAGTAGCCTTTGCAGTTGCTCTGAGAACCTGATGAATTGAACAAAAAGAAATTGTGTCCATAGTGTGTGCTGGTCTAAACTCTGTTAAGTCTAGTGAGGCTGCCTTACTTTACATGCTTGGAGGTCTAGCTTTAATGCTATTTGATCGCTGAGGAATTACAGAACAGAATATAAAAGTATTTAAATGTAAATCCATAAGTGTATTATGGAAGAGACTAAGAAATGGCTCAAAACTTCACAGGGATTTCTGCATGTTGTAGAACTTCTGTGTCAGCTCCAGCAAGAGACTAGGATGTGGGAACTGTAGCTGGCTTATTGTTGATAGGAGTAACCTACAACATGCCTTAAATAGGCAAGCAGAGCCCTCCCTCCCACCTTATCAGCTATTCTCAGTCTCATCTGCAAATGGCAGCTTTTTCTTATTAAGGGGGAGGGGGCTCAGCTGAAAGAGTACAGAGGGATTTTTTTGACTCAACATGCAGCTTCACCTAAAAGGAAAGAATTTATTTTTTCCTTTTTTTTCCCCCTTTTTTGTAGGCTGACATCAGCATTGTGTAGAAAAAGCTTTTTGGCCTTGATTTGAAGTGCAATTAGGAAAATAAGGCTGCTCCGTTAATCAGCAGTTCTTAAAGTGCTGGTACTCCTTCACCCCTCACACTTTTAAATGGAGAACCTTGTGCTTCAAAATTAGGAAATTTGTAACATCTGGAAAGTTAGCACCATTAATGGGTTTAAATCTGACCATGACATGCCTTGGTTGATGTTTGTAGAGAAAAAAGCCCCACGATTGCATTCTTGTATTTCTGCCACAAGATCTCATGGGACTTTATGATTTTGTCTGTGTAGGAAAGAGGTTGTATTGGTGCCACTTAGAGAGAGCTGCAACAGGAGAAACTAGGCAGAGGTTTGTAACAGGGTATCATGAATACCAGCTTCAGAGCCACCTGGCTACTGTTAAGCATGGTGTGTGCTAGCATGTGTGAGGAACTGTTCTTATTTCCAAAAGGAAGGGAGAGCAGAGAACCAAATCAGTCTGCTATGGAGATGGCAAGAAGCCACTGGCTTGTAAAGTACAGCAGTCAATGGTGAGTGCTGGAAGCTTAAGATGCCACATTTGAAAGAACTTGATGATCTTTCCTACCTTATGATTTATGAAGGAAATCAAAGCTTGCTAGTTCTTGAAAGCATGTGATTATGCTGGGTTGTTTCCTGTTGTGCTCTGTGGCCTTTGTCATCAGAAAGAAGGAATGGCATTTTGGTAGCTGGTGTGCCCTGTGAATGGCTGCATTGTGCTGTAAAGCCCTGACCTTTTCAATGTTCTGTCATCTAAATGCCAGTTGCCTCTTCAGAGCTTCAATGACTCCTGGAAAGTGTGAGGCTATGGGGAAATGTAGACTGCTGAAGAGACAGAGTGGTGTGATTCATTGTTCTACACCACAAAATGTGAAGGCTATCAGTCTGATGTAGCTCTCTGAGTGACTGCAATGAGGACGGGTTGAGGGTGAGAACTTCTGTTCTCATGGGCTTCCAGAGGCCTTCTGCGCAGGACAACATGGTTAGATAACATAAGTAGGAAAATGGCACTTCTTTGTGTGGGTGAGGTGTGGCTTACCCTCAGCAGAAAAGGTAAAGCTGTGGTCTCAGGTGCTGTGAGCTTCTGGCAGGATGATTGATGTTCTGTACCTCTGCTGTCTGCTGTCTCTCTGGTCAGTTTGGGTCATAAGCCCTTCAGGAGAAAGACTCTTTTACTTGATGGGTGCCCAGTACAACAGATCCTCCTTGGTTTTTGGCTGTTACTGTAATAAAGAAAAATTATTAATAATTGCATATGGAAAGCAAGTCAGGTTTTGTTGTGGGGTGGTTTTCTTTTTTTTAATTTTTTGTTTGTTTTTGTTTTAGAACCGAGATCCTCCTGACCTGTAAACCTGTTCAGTAGTACAGCCTATAGTAAAATGAATAAGTAACTGGGGGGGAAGGGGGAATGAAAATTTAACACTTATGTGATCAATAAGTGGCAAAGCGGTAAATCCCATCTGGGATCCCCCATGTCAAGAGAACTGGATGTTTTTTCTCTTGCTTGTGCAGTTTCTTTGACCTTAGGCAACTCACTTCACCTCTGCATACCGATTTTCCAAACTGTAAAGTCAGGTTAATAGTCTGTATCAAGTTGCACTTCATTGTCTTGATATATGTATAGAGGAAGTCATGTTATAGTTGCATAGTTTTGAATTATGTTGGAAAGCACTAGAAGCCAGGGAAGAAAGTGTCAGTATAGCTTCGGTCTGTTTTCATTCTCTGGGTCTGTATTCTTGCTCACAAATGGTGTTTAAAGAACATTTGAATGCTTTACTTTGCAACAAGTTATAAAATGCCAAAATTATTAGCCTACACTTTCCCCCTACAAATTCCTTAATTCCTACATCATTGAGAGCATCAGTGCTTGATGATTTCTATATTTTCTTTTTTTTTTTTTTTCCAAAACATGGTCTGTGACTCATTTGCTGTGTGTTTTTCAAACCCTGCTTTGAATACTAACTTGTTAGTTTTCTTCTTGCTTTTTTTTCTGTGGCACTTAGTACTGCAGGAACCACGCTGGGATCCGGTGTTTGAGTTTTGTGGTAGTTTGGAAACTTGAAAAATGTTTCTGTTTGAAGTCAGTGTTTTCTATAGAACAAAATTCTGAATTTATATTTTGGAAGAACTAGTAGAGATATGTGTCTTCATATGTAGTTGTACACATCTGTTTGTGTAAATATAAAACACTTAATTAAAAATATTTAACTTTGATGCTTCTGATTCCAATTTACATTACACAGTTGAAATTTTACTTTTTGAAAGGTCAAGCTACTGTAATAGTCCAAATGTTTAGACTTATTGCATTGCATATTGGCAATTTTACTTGGTAATTAAAATGTGACTTTATTTTTAAAAAAAAAAAGGGCAGAAAGATTTACACATATTATGCTGCAATATTAAGACCCTACCTTACACAGTGAGTTTGGGAACCTACCATGTGTGTAGCCAGAGGACTTGAGGAATTTAGAAGCTAATAGGGGAGGTAACTCAGTTTATTTGGTGTCTGTGGGAAGGCTCAGAGGAGTTAATGGTACTGCAGTATGTGCGTGTTCCACAGAAGCACAGTTTTCTTCATTGAAACTTTTTGAACAGCTTGTCTATATTATATGTGTAGTCCATTCCCTCCTCCACCATGGATTGCTTCTACTGAAGTCAAACCTGTTGGCAGTTCAGTCTAAGATGTTGAAGATAACTATCTTGGAATGGTTTTGTAGGTTTGTGTGTGGCCTCCTTCTGTACACATCATCTATGGAGTTCCATCACAGATGTGCCTGACCCACCCTTCTTCTGCATTACTGAAGAATGTGTGAAAGAGGGATTGCGTGAACCGTGAAAGTCAGCGAGGTGCTCAGTCTTTGCTCTGGTGGCTTTGCTCTGTGCAGTGCAAAGCAGCTGGGACACTGACTTAATAACAGAATAAAAGATTTATACTGGTTTTAAGGGGCCTTGGGATGTCAGTCCTTTCATGCCTGGAAGGAAGGAGGGTGGTAACTGCAGGAGCTCCGGGTGGCTTTGTATTATCCGGTGACTGTGTTTCCCTCTTGGCCAAGACTTAGGTGGCAGTAGAGAAAAGAAGATAATGCAGAATGGCTTAGAAATCCCATTTCTCTCTTCCCTCTCCAGCCTCTGGAGCATGAATTCAGTCTTTCAGTAGCAGTTCTGCTATCTTGAAGCTTGTTTGCATGTCTATTAAATGTAAACATGTCTGTAAGAAGGACTCTTGGGATATGAATGGCTTAAATTGATGGAAAACCTCAGGTACTTTTTAAAAAAACTTTATTATTCACCTTTTCTACTTAATATTAAGGCTTCTAACTACCTTTCACCCTTAGACTTACTCCTGTTCAGCTTTTGCTGAGAAAACAAGGAGAGGGAACATTTATAATTGAAGGTATATAGGCTTTTCTGTTGTGTTTTTTTTTTTTTTTTTTTTTTCCTGCTGTTATCTTTTCTGTCCCCTCCCCCCATACCACAAATCTGCAAATGCTGTTCTTCACTAAATCTAGAAGATTCTTACAAAATATGAAGCTCTTCCTTCAAAAATGACAGCATTTTGGAATATAACCCTTAGAACACAGTGGAACTTGTATTAAAAACAATGTTTACAGTATTAAAATGGAACAATTTTGGAGTCTCAAAAGTACAAAAGGTTCTTATGGATCCTGTGACATGTTTGATTCATTCTGGAAAAGCACATTCAAATAGATACAGGTTCTATTTGTAGGGAAGGACGAGCAATCTTTTTGAAAGGCAAGCATAATGAAGACCTACATATTTTATGATCTATTTCATGTGCTGCTCAGGTGCAGAGGCAAAAATTCAATATTTTACAAGCGCGTCTGCCCAAACTGGAGCAGAGGTAGCTATTTTGCATCCCGCCAAAGTGTGTTTGATCTTGGAAGTTATAGAATATTTGTTTTATGACTATGAGGGTGCCAAGAAATTCTTTGAAGCAAAGTCTTTAACCTCTGAGGCTGAGATGGAATAGGATGAAACAGGAAAGTTACTGGGAGATGACACTGTTAGGAAAAAAAAAAATACAGAAAAACCCCAAACCCAAACACAACCACCTTCCCCTCCAACTTTTCTAAGCCTGCCTCTTTTGATTATATTGCCTGTCATGACTCTAATTCTTTAAATTAATCACGGTGACAGATATGGAGTCTGAAATACCTTTTCCAATGTATATGTGATATGATGGATTGTGATTAATTGAAATATAGAGGTCTGAAGTTTGATAGCTTGTGAGGTACACATAGTGATACAGCCTCAGATTCCATTTTTTTAATTGAACTGTGTCTTTCTGAATGTCATTAGTCAGAGTATTAGACCCAGAGGGAGACCATATAAATTACAAATCAGTAGAGTGAAATTCCAAGTTTTCCTTTTTAACTTCCAGACTGAGGTAACATATTGCACTACTGCCCTGGCTGTTTTAATGGGCAGAAAAAAACCCAACACAAACCAAAAAACAGTGACAAAACCTTTCATTTTAAAATAAAATCTGTACTTGCACAGTAAAGTATTTACTGTACTGGGTCCTTTGTGGGCTTGCCGGGGTAGCGCAGTATGTAAGTGTAGCTGAAATAAATATGGATGCATACATCAGTCCCTGTGAGGGACTGCTTGTTTTGTCCCTTTCTTTTGGTTATTGAGTTCATCCCACTGAAGTCAGTTGTGTGACACCGTTGTGGA
>NW_008602677.1:0-7487 GCF_000691845.1 Merops nubicus | reverse complement strand
TTGGTTGGTGAACAGAAAAAAAACTTGCCTAAACGTCTCCCCCTCTTCTAGTGCTTAGATCTGAACCACAGTCTTTCACCCCTTCCCTCCCAATAAAGTAAGTTCTCAGTAGCTCTGTGAGAGACCTTGATAACCTGAACCACTCTTCCAACTAATCCTACAGTGAGGGTATAGAGTTTTGGGGGTTATTTTTTAATTACCTTTAAATAATCTACAGTGTGACGAGTATCTGTAGTTGAGTTTTGTACAGAAACTGGAATAGTCATTCCCAAATCCTGGAACTACTTTTAATAGGTATCAAAATAAGATACTTAGGACTTGCAACTAAAGCCTTGAACCTGTCAGATTTTCTGCTGCTTTTAGGCCATTCTGAGGTTGCTTTTCTGCCATTGCCATTGAGTTACAGATCTCTACTGTGTGTGAAAATTGAATGGTATAAAATAACAATGTTTTGTTGAAGAGACCAGTAGAAGCAGTACACGTATTACAGAAACAGCTTTAATAAAATGTCTTTATCTTTTTTTTTCAGTACCATTACAGGTAGCTAGTCAAGATTAATTTGAATACTGGGCATGACTGCAGTTCTTTTTAAAGAGCAGAGGTGTTGAAAGGGGTTATCTAAAAGAAACTCAATCGACAGAGCTATTAAGAGACTCTAGTAGATGGCAGCTACTGTGTTTGCAAATAAGCACATGAAATAGCATGACCATAGAGCACAGGTGGTGGAGAGGCTCCCCTCAAAAGCTCTGAGTGGTTACTGAACAAATACACAGTGGAGAAAATGCAATGGCTAAAGATGATATTCTAGGAAGAACTGAACAGTTAGCTCACCTTTCACCACTGCAATTCCTTGATTATATAGCTGGTAAATGAAGAGTACATAATGCTTCAGCTGGTATCTCAAGTAACGGTCACTGACAACAGGCAGCTTTGCTGTGATACCTGAACATTTCCAGTTCACTTTATGCAAAAGAGGCCAACTCAAACATTGTCATAGCATTCTGAAAAGTAATGACAACACAAAAAGAAAGCAAAGCTCTCCCAAGTAGTTAAATGCTTTCAAGCTAAAAAGTCAACATTTCAAGTTTGAGATGTTAACAGAATGTCTGAAAAAAGGCAAGATTGTGTTCTGGAACATAACTTTTAAAACTCAAAGTTTTAAACCTAGAGAAAGTAATAGAAATGTGCCAGGACTTGACATAAACCCTATGATACTAGAAGTAATGATACAAAAGTCCTGATACCTGAGAAAATCTTGTACAACTCAGTTACAATGTGCAGAACAGCCTGTGGAGCTGTGCCAGCTCTGATAACCTGTGCAAGACTCTGCCTGATATTTGGAGAAAAAGATAAGTGAACAGCAATGGATCATATTATCCTGCAAGAATCCACAGGAGCATGTGCGACCTGGAGAAGAGGGTTGACAAACTACTAGCCCCAAGGAATTCCAGATGGGAACACCATAGGAGAATATGAACAGACCATTGCACACAGAGCAAAAGAGCCATTTATTAATTTTAAGCTGAGGACGTTGACACCTAAGACAGTATGAAATAATGAGATTAGCACTGAAAAACAAGCAGTGGTTAGTGGAACACAGCGAGGTAAAAATTAGTTAATGGTAAGAGAGTTTGTGAAGTAATGGGGAATAGCAGTCTACTTTTAAATATACAAAAAGTGTTCGATCATCTTTTGGAGGAATTTTTCTCTGTGGACTGTACAAGAAATATAGACTCCTAAGTTAAGGCATAAAGTAGGTTGTGATACAATTATCCTGTAAATGTATAATTGGACATCATTGCCTATTTAATCACATTTTCAGGGGACAAATATCCATGATAGGTTTTAAACATACCTAATCCTCAAATTGTTTGGATAGATGTGCACCAAGACAGATTTGGGAAGATGACCATCAAATACTCTTTTGAACGAAGAAGTCCCAGATAAAATAGACTCGACATAATTCAACTAGTTAAAAAACTGTCTTCGTTTGTGATCCTGGGAAAGATCTTTAAAGGTAGAAATTAGAAGGAGTGCTAACTTCTTGATCTGAAAACAAATAGAAAAAAATTGCCTTAATCAATTTTCAAACTGATTTCTACAAAATGCTTGTTGGTCTCAGTAAACAAACCAAATCTAACAGTTTTGTGACCAGATCCAAATAACTAAGTCTATTACTTCCCAGTAGTTACCATGAGAAAACTGGATTATGTACGTACCTTTTCTATAATTGTAAGATTCTCTGAATGGCTTAGGAAACACGTGACTGTATGGGACATGCTGGGGGTCTATTGAATATTTTACTGGTTTCAGTAAATAGAGAATTAAAAGGATTTCAAGTTGTAGGTATTAATATATTAGTCTGAGAAAGAAGCACGTGGGGAAATACAACCTTAGGAGACATGCAAGTATGAACCAAGTGGCTTATGAAACATCTCTGGAGGCAAGGGTCTAAAATTAGCATTTATAACCCAGGCATGGAACGAAACACCATAGTTGCCATGTCAGGGGCATAATGAGCTCAGTATTTCTTATATCTAGGCTGTAATTTCAATGCCTCTGCAGGCATTGCCGATCTTTTTAGATCTTCCTAATTCACCATGCATAAGAGGAATTTCCCATCTAATCCTATCCTCATTTTTTTTCCCCCCATAAGCTCATTGGTGGGGTTAGCTATAAGGTGTTTGTCTCATTAGCGTGCTGCTGAAAGAACTTAACCTCAAGAGCTGCAGTTTTACTCTGCATTAAAATGTTATGCAAATTCCCCATCTCGCTCAGGGAATCAGAGTGAAACACAGATGCTGTTTTATTATTCTCAACTCACTTTTGACTTGTTTTACTAGGGTTTTGGCTCAACAGGCCCAAATGTAATTAAATGTTTCCTTTGTGCTCTTTGGAAATCCTTCATTAGCAGTGTTGGCCTCCTTCAAAATTAATGCTGTGCATGCCAAATTACCCTGCATGGGGGGAAAAAAAAATATAAAATTCACTCTTTAAAGCCATAATGGAGTGAGAATTCTTCTGTTTCATAGCACTGTCTGAAGCTTAACATAGATTATATTTACATATATTTCATCTATGAGAGAGAGGTTAGAAACCTGTTGTTCTGGGTTAGTCTGGGGTCTTTTTGGATTCTGGTAGAAGGAAAGTTAAAGCAATAATCTAAGTAGTCAGCAGGTTAGGCAAAGATATAAATAAGGAGAGGAAAATGTATATGTGAGTATTTTCCTAAAGCTAGCCCAAAACAAGACAATTATGGTGACTTTAGCTGGCTTGTTTTTAGGTTTGAGGCTACCTTGACCCCTAGACTGAAAGTATGGCTCAGGAATATTAACTTCTATAACCTAAAATAAGTTGTACCTGAGTCTTATCTGTGACAGAAACACTTTTTTTTTTTTTTTTTTTTAAAAAAAAAATAAATCTGTTGGCTTAATTGTTGTAGGACACCGTTTATTAGGGATATTTCATCTCCACCTTATGTTATTTTAGAGTTAGCATAACTAGTACAGTACCCATGGTAACATTCAACCAAACTGCTGTTATGATCAAGTTAGTTTGGCTTCTTGAGCCATCATAATCCTTCATTTGTAACACGATCCTGCTCCACAGCACCATGCAATAGATTTCTAACTGACCTCTCACAGGTTTTGTGTCATAATCAATAATACAGTAACCATATGCTGACTTAGTTATTGATTCTCCTTCCTCCTGTGTTTTTGTTTTCTTTTGCTCTAGCCAAGAGAGTGTATTTACATGGAGTAGCTGGGAAAAGAAGACTAGTTCAAGACAAGATATCTGCTTTGGAAATTTCTTGAGAAGCCTGCTGGGATGCTTAGCTTTTAATATGTTGCTTCCCTATGACCTTGTAGTAGATCCTGAAACAGCTGAACAGAAGAATGTTAGAAGACATATTTTTAAAGACTTTGTCCTTCAAGTCAGTGGGACTGTTTTTTTAAGGGATGCTAGTGTGTGGAATTGTGTTGTGCATTGTCTGAAGGAGTTATGTCTGCTTTGCCTAACACTTAGAGATGGTAAATTTTTTGGTCAACTGCCTAGGACCAAATATCTAGTGTTAAAGAACGCTTTCACTTTGGAATTGCTTCCTGTTTACTGGATAGCATTGGTCAGAAGGTCTTTTAGAGACTGGTAGTCAAACAACCTGCTCAATGTGTTTGCTAAGACACTTTGCTAGACCTTGGCTGTTCTGTATGAGACAGGGAGAAACATGCCTTTCTGTTCAGCTAGTCATAAACCCAAAGGAGGATGGAGGCAGTCAGCGATGTATGTGTGATGTCATGGTGCTGAAAGCTATGAATATCTTCAAGAATCTTCATAACAGTCCCTTTGGATAGTGAGAGTTTTGCAAAGTTTTAAAGCACCAAGATGACTTCTTTCTTTTTGTTTCCAGGCAAGTGATTTCCAAATCCAATGCAGTGACTTGGTATTTTCCACCATTTTTCTCATATGTAAATGTGAAAAGCTGATTGCGCCACTATAGAAGGGGTATTACCACTGCCTGATATAGTCTGAAGAATTTCTGAAATCTTTCTGAGGAGTTTTGCTGTGGGCTTGATTTTTCTCCACAAACCAATTTGTGGAGAAAATAAGACATTGAGCAATGATTCTGTGAGTGGCTTGGCTTATAGGACATAAATAGGTTGAAATGATACAGGAAAAAGTAGTAAGAATATTTCACTTGAGATCAATGAGAGATACCGAACTCTAAAACGAGATTTACAGCTATTTGGATACATTTAACTGAAGCATAATGAACTTGACTTGGTAAGTTGACTTTCTTGTGGCAGTGAAAATGTGAAAAGATTCTTTTTCCAGTGCAATTCAACCTGCTTTATGCCAATTATAGGCTCTGGTAGCAGAGCACAGTATGAGAACTTCAGAAAAGCTGGATGGGTGATTGTGGACTTCTTAAATAGGAGCACATTAAATGATCTGCACAAAGTAAAAGCCCAGAGCAGTGATGGCAGCAAAAAGCCTCCCGAATAAGCCTCTAATGCAAAGCTCTCCTATGAGCCTTTTGTCAGTAATGACAGTTGTATCTGCTTGTGAAAATAGGTTCTTCAAAACAATAGGATATTCTGCCAAAAGATCTTTAAATCTTTGGAAACTCTAAAACAAAACTACCCCTCAAACCTCATAAAGTTTCTTCTAGGTACTCTTCATCTTTAGGTTAATAAGTTATAAGATTGGAATCTACAATGAAAACCAATAAGCCTTGGTAAAATGAACATGACTTTTCCTCTCAAATGAGTTTATGGCCAAATAACAGGAATTGTAATACTGTTATGACAACATAGCACACTGTAATAATGCCTGAAAGAGTCCATTAAATGAAAAGCTATTTAGGTATTTGACTATTTGAACTGTGGAACAAACATTTCATCACTGTTTATTGAGGATTATTTATTAGGGTATTCAGCAATTTCTCATAAAACTAGGGACAGAACAATATTATGAAAAAATTAAATATTCTGTTAGAAGGACAAGATTGCTGTTATTGGAAAACTGTGACTTTAAAAAAAAAATACTTATTGAATTTTAAATTAACTAGAGTAACCTAAGACTTCAGTATTAGAGACTGCTCAGTACATACTTCTGTCTGATGTACAGTGTCAATCATAACAGAAAATAAACATGCTAACCTGGGTAGAAGAAAAGGATAAAGGCTATATTATCACACTGTTGAAAACATGGGTGAGATCCTCACCAGTTAAATATTTATTTCTTCTCAAATATGGAGAGTGTTGATGGAGAATTCTAATTCTGGAGTCTAACTTGGCTGGGTCTGAACCCTTGGCTCCCACTGTTGCCCCACCACCTCACGTAGAGCTGCCATGGAAATATGTCTGGCAACTGCAATCACATCTTTGGAGACCAGTCTGTCAGAGTGCATAGATATCAGTAGACTGGAATTTTGCTGGTTCTGAAAACTTTAAGATATAAACTCTAATAGTATGTGTTTTTAAAATATTGCCAGCTAATGGTTATGATTCATGCTCCCCTTGAGGCAGAAATCATTATTGGACTTCAATGCATCAAACAAAGAAGGCTGTGTTTTAATCCTTTTGAACTGTCCTAGGTTTGATCCTTGATTTGGTTAAAATGACATATGAGAAAACAGGAAGAATAATTTAGTGTTGTCATCCATCTAAGTAATAATGATGCACCTTAATTTATTGGCATCTAAACTCAAAGGCTTGTGAATGTCTGAAGAGAAATAAATAACTGAAATCAAACTTGTGACAGAAACAAAACGCATATTGGTATATCCTATTGGTCTATGAATCAAAATAAGAGCAGACAAACCCTATTTTTTATTTCTGGCAGGAGATTAAGGGAAATCATCCTTTAGTGTTGTTTAATCTTAAACAGATAGTGTAAGTAGAAAATTGATAAATATTTACCCGTTTTTCTTCTGCAGTGAGCACTTGCATACTAGTTAAAACTTTTTTTTCTGACTTTAGCAGAGAAGTTCTTCAGTTTGTCATATTTTGTTTGAGAATCCTCATAGACTCATAGAATTCCATGTTGGAAAGGACACAGACGATCATCTAGTTCAAACTTTCTTGTCAAATCACCATCTTATTTAAGATGGCCCAGCACCCTGTCTAGTCGAGTCTTCAGATTGTCCAGTGTTCACCACTTCCCTGGAGGAGGTTACTCTAGTGGCTGATTGTTCTCATAAAAAATTTTGCTCTTGTGTCCAGCTGGAATCCCCCAAGGAGTTACTTGTACTCATTGGCACTCATGTTTTCCGTGTGACTTCTTGTAAAAAGGGAGTCTTCATCTTCTTGGTAGCACTGGAACCCTTTACATAGAGTTGGAGGTCTGCACTAGGTTGCATGACTATGATATAATTGCAATCACCGAAACATGGTGGGACAGCTCCCGTGACTGGAATGTTGTCATGGATGGCTATACACTGTTTAGGAAAGAGGGACCAACAAGGTGGGGCAGTGGTGTTGCTCTTTATGTACGAGAGCAATTGAAATGTTTTGAGTTCTGTCTGTTGGGAGAGGTGGAACAGGCTGAAAGCCTGTGGATAAGAATTAAGGGACATGCAAAGGGAGTGACACTGCTGTGTCCAAGAAGGAGATGTTGATGAGGCCTTCTACAGACAGCTGAAGGTAGTCTCTAGAACACACTCCTTGGTACTCATGGGAGATTTCAATCACCCTGATATTTGTTGGGAAGCCCACACAGCTAGACTAGTTCAGTCAAAAAAGGCTCTTGCAGTTCATCGATGATAACTTCTTAATGCAGGTAGTGGAAGAACCAACGAGAAGAGGTGCACTGATAGACCTTGTATTAATGAATAAAGGAGGACTGGTTGGGGACATTAAGGTTGTGAATAGCCTTACAGTGACCATGACATGGTGGAGTTTAGCATTTTACAAGGTAGAAGCAGGGCAATAAGTAGGATTGTGACCCTGGACTTCCAGAGGGCTAACTTTACACTTTTCAAAGAT
>NW_008602676.1:71893-125649 GCF_000691845.1 Merops nubicus | reverse complement strand
TATATATATATGTACATACTGTAAGAGAATCAGGAAGGAAAACACAGACATAATATTGGCCCAAGTTTCCTTAAAAAAGAGGAGAGGAACATTTGGCAGATGTGACCCTGGCACAAAGACAATGGAAACACAGCAGGGAAGACCTGATTTAAAAAAAAAAAAAAAAAAAAAAAAAAACCTTAAAAAAAAAAAAAAAAACTACAGGAAAATGAAAAAGGGAGAGACAGAAGTTACTAATTCTAGCAGAGCTAGTATCTCTGCAATTTTTACCCAGGTGTACCCTGATAAGAATTTGGATAATATGGTCTGGTGTTTTGATGCAGTTAAAGCCTTCTACAGCAGTAGAAATAAACCAGCAAATAAAAAATTAATACCTTTCTGCTGGTTAGAGCAAACAAAATTGGCTAAAAAATGGTCCAACAAGCCACAGAGCCAGCATGAAGGAAGGGTGGGAGGAGATGGATTTCCCCTTTCAGCAAGCTCAGCCGTAATGTGCAGCTTTACTCACACAGTACCAATATTTTCCCTAAAAATTAGTTCAAAGAGAGGCTCCTGATATCCAGTCACCCGAGTAGTATACTCAGCAGCAGTAAGCAAAAGCTGATAATGAGGGAATCTACTCGCTGACTGACATTGAAAGGAAAAAACAGTTGTGTTTGGATGTCAGCAAGAACACCAAGCTTAAAACACTGCTTTTACAACTCCACCAGGGAACACGGAATCAGCCCAAATGTTGGCCTGTGTCACCTGAAACAGAAAGCAGAGACAGTGTTCTTTAATACTATGCTATAATAACAATGAAACAAAAAGAGCTGCTGGGGCAGCGTCGTCATCAAAGTCCTGATGCTATTCCAGTACTGGCACTGAGGGTGCTCTGAATTTTTCCAACAATGGTCACGGGCAACTTCTTCAGATGCTCCTGCACTTCCCTTAGCCTCTGCATGGTATAAAGTAGCAGCCTCTGGAATTCCTGGTTCTTGCAAGCCCTCGGCATTGCTGATAGCTACAAGTAAATAGGAAGCTCTAGAGGATTTTTCTTTCCCCACAGTAGCTTGAAAGTTTGAATTTGATGTTAGCATCTGTCTGCTGCAGAAATCCCAACTTTTGACTACCTAATTATGGATGGTTCAGGTTATAACAACACTGAATGCCTTGGTAAGAATTGGTGGGCTACCAATCCCAGCATGTGCCTACAGTGCTAGACCTTCTAGATCACTTCTAATAAACAGGAACAGCCAATCTGATCACCTGAAGGTAAATTACATAAGAAGAGAGAAACTTGGATGACCACACATTGCATCTTTGCTAGTTTTGCAGAACCTATCTTTTTATCCAAGATTTAAAGAAAGTATACTTAAACCTATTGTTCATAATCATCGTGATTTTAGAAAGTTACATTATCAGCAAGATTATCATTATTTTCCAGCAATGTAAGTCAGATATATTCCTTTAAGTATAACTATCCTGTATTTGTCTTCCTGCTTTAAAAGAACCTAAAATGTATTCACCCAGTAAAATGTATTCAGGGATAATGCAAAATAAATGCATTTTCATAGAAGATCCATTTCAGTCTCCTGCATACAGGTGTGCTGAAGACAGGCTATGCATATTAAACTTCCATGTAAAACAAAACCTGAGAAAAATATTGCTACCCAAGCACTTTCTCCTTTTTCCAGATCTCACTGAATCTGCAGATGCACAGGATGCTTAACTAGACGCAGGGATAATAAATACATTATTCCTTTCACTCTCTATTTCCTCTCATAGCTCTCAGGATACAGGTCTGATACTGCATGTGAGAATGAGAGAAAAGAAAGAACTTTATGAATTTTGCCAAATAACATTAATCCATTGAAAAGGACATGAATTAATCCTCTCTTTTCTGGGACTGAAAGCTAGATATCTGTGAACATGTATTCCAGAAGCTCTTATTTCATTCCTGAATTGAAAAACCTTCATTAATTTGGGCCATTAATTGTGGAGATTCATCACTGGTATATTTTCATCACTTCAGTTTCCTTTTAATGTATTCTTAATGAAATGCTTCTCTTTTCACACAGGCTTTCTGTATCAGAATTAACTTGGGCAGCTTTGCAAAAGCCGCACTATAAAAAAGGCAGATGAATGAGCCATGTGCTTATCATAAAATACTATGATTTACTAATAATGCTAAGCACACTTGAATATCAGGCACTACATAGTAAAGGCTCTGGATGTTTGTTGTTTTCTACACAGTGATGATTTTGCCCTTTAAAATACACGTCTGCCATGGACGCAGGATTGGTGGTAAATATAAATTTCAGGTGCTGTATTCCTAGCTCTGTTTCCCTTCCAAACTCACACAGCCACCAATGACATTAACAGGACACATAAATGTGGGCTATATGGAGAGGTAAAAGAATACCTAGAAAATCTGGATGGGGTACATGTGAGCTCTCTGCCAGGTAGAATCATTCTAAAGTATGAAGTAAATAATAGGAAAATAATGCTGGCAAGCATATACAATTTGGTACAACACACTCAGACTGAAAAAGTGCACAGCTTCTTCAGGATTCTGAGACATAAACCTGATGCAGATAATCGGAGTGAAAATCCTGAGTGAACTACAACTTCTTCCCCGTTCTCTGGCCCTCTCCCTGTATGCCTTTGTTGGGGTGTTATACAAAAAAGAAGCCAGATCCTACTGACAGACTTTTCATAGAAAAGTTGTGACTGCAGGGATATAACATCACTCACACTTTGTTGTAGCTGTTGGTTTCCTTTACACAATTTTAATGATAAATCCAGTTTTCAATTAACAGAAACTACTTTTAAAATTAACTTTGCTTCGTTTATGTAACATCCATTACTTCCAAATTTAATTTCAAATTCTTAGGTTTCTAATCAAGGTGAAGAAAGAAATGTATAGGTTCTCAATAAAAAGGTGTTTGATATTTCACTGTGATATTTACAGGCATTTCTTTCCTTTTGTAGTTACTGTAACACATCTGTAAGCATCAGTTTATTAACTGAATACAGTTAAATAAGTTTTTCAAACCTAGTACTCTGCAGTTACTCTCAATTCCCACTGGTGAAAGGCCATTGAAAGCAGCTGCAGCAATGGAAATGCATCAGTGGTTAGTACCTGGAGCTGCATTCAGCAATCCATTTCTAATCAGCACAGTTTTTAAGTGTATTGCTGAAGGTTCACCTGTATCAATGACTTAATCACAACCTTAACATTCATTATACCTTAAATAGTTAGCTAAGCAGCCTGCACTTGAGTTTTCATCAAACACTTTTCCAGAGTGAAAGGACAGACCAAAGTGGGAGACTGCTTGTGTTCACTCCATGTTTAATTTCATTTCACAGCCAGCAATACAGTTTGCTCTTATTGTAACCCAGATTGCATGCAACAATTTGTCTTGCAGCGAACAAGACTGGCAGAAAAATCACAGTGTCAAATACAATCTTTTTCATTAAAGAAAAGCATTTGAGGAGTTTTGTGGTGTTTCACCTTTTGTGACATGTTTCATAATGCTGTATTCCTTTTAGCACCAGTGTCCTTAAATGTCACTAGCTCATTAGTGCAAGTATACTTAATTCTACACATAATTATAGGTTACTTATGATTAATGTGCGTTTTTTAAATGGTACCTGTTCCACTGAGGATTATTAAAAATATAAAATTAGAAGCATCTCCTTGAGGAGTTAATTTTTAAAACTTAGCCTACAGAACTCTTTGCACATAATAGTCAGAGACTTTAAATGAACAATTCCAAATAACGTGTAACACAACTTAGGGTAAGTCTAGTATTCCTAATCCTTCCTATCACCTCATGTGGAAGGAAGAGAAAAAAATAAGCAAATCTCAACAACAGACAATACAGGAACTGTAGGAACTGCTGCATTTTAATAGTATCAAGTTTTTGATCCAAGCCCAGGTCTCAGTCCTGGCAGACGAGCACTTTGGTCTCACACAGCCCTCTGCTGCTCTGGGACACCCTGAGGTCTCTCCTCAGTGAGATGTGTTCTCTGTCCTTATACAGGCAAAGAAAACAAGCCCCCACAGGATGCAAGGTTTGTACTTCACTGGAAAAGGGAAAACCAGAACTTTCCCAAGACAGAAGATGTGTGTGACTTGTTCTGTAACTGCACTCACCTTAATACAAAGTACAGAACTTAGGAATACTTATTGTGAAAAGCCCATTTCCAAAGATTCCATCTCAGACCTGCATGAGATCCATCAATAGCGATCTTTCATTCTTGCTTAATGAAGTTCTTATTTAACCTGTTTATTGATACACAAAACCAATCTGTCCTGGTAGAATTCCCTATGGCTAATGAAACTCCTGGCAGCTTCCCAGGCTACACTTGCAACATTTTAATTCTGATAGCACATCCATTCCACTCACAATATGATTTCAGTGATCTATATTTTTCCCTGTATTGACAGAGTTGTTTATGGCACTGCTCAGGTATAGGCCTTGGGTCCCATTCTACATTTATCTGCTCCCATTAAGTGGTGTCATTAAAGACATTTTGACAGCTCTCTCAGCACTCTATGAATGTTTGTGACATTAAAGCTTGAATGTCTTCAAATTTTCTACAGCTAAATGTTGACAAGCTTGAATTCTTATTTATTGGTTCCCTGCAGTAAGAAACTGCAGGTTCATCTTTGACAGTTCCTTTCGTAAGCTCTGTCCACAAAATGCTGATGTTCTGGAATTACTTTTGAGCAAACCAACATATTTTAAGAGCCAAATTTATTGCATCACTAAAAAATAATTATTAAAAATATGTAAACACAAAGATAGGTAATGGATGTTTAAATGTTATACTGAATTACATATATTTATTTCAAGCAAACAGGCCAAGATCCATCAGAATAAAAAACTCTAGCTTTTGTTCCAATATGAAATGAAGAAATACCCTCATTCCCAGCTCCACTAAACATGAGGCTCCTCCCACAATCAGAAATTAGCAAATGCAGATCCGAATTTTGTATCACTGTCCAAATTCTACATAGAACACAGAGAAAACTCAGAACTTCCATATTAAATTAATTTGCTTGTTATTTCCTTTTAGATACCATTTACTAGATGTTAACTGACCAAGATTTTCTGAGCAGCTGAGCTCATGTAAGTGTTTTTCCCATTTTCTATTAAGTATCTTGAACAATACAGAAGGGACTGGACTAGGATTTTATTTTGTTCAGCTGAAGGAGAGAAAAGAGGTTCATCTAAGGCATTAGGTTCATATAATAATTATATTATTTTAAAAACTCCACAGTAAAACAAGAGGCCAAGTGATCACAGATTCAGAATCTCAGTGTGAAGTTAAGCCTACATATAAAGTCAGTATATACAAACCCATAAATTTTCCCTAAGCAAGTCTTCAAGAAATATCAGAGACTTTTAATATAGACAGTGTATTGGGAATACTTGTTTACACAGAGCCTACAAATTCTGTATATACCAGAAGATAAAAATTTAATGATATTGTAGTCTCTACTGTGTACTAGAAATGTCTAAACATGGACTAAAACAGAAAGATAAGCAAATGACAGTGCAAAAACTTTGCTTACATTCATTCACCCTTTGAACATGGTTGACATGAAGATACTGATTTCCTGTGCCTACCCATCTCCTTATGCCCTGTGCTGTTGTGCTCAATATTCAACCCTGGGTAACGTTCTGCAGTGGAAATATAAATCACTAAATCTACAGATGGCAAGGGCAAGAAACAAGCCACCCAGAACCCAGCATAAATAATTCACAAAAGCCATAAGGCCGAGATAGGAATGTGTTCACCTTATTTTCTGTGCTGAAATACTTTTCCAAAGGTTTAGAAATAGGTATTTACAAACAAGAGTCAAGTGACTTGACTCTAGAAGTCATTTTTTTCCTGTGGTATCAGCAGGATAACATTGATTTATTTGGGGACAAGTTCAAGCCCAGCATTTGTTCTTTGTAGACTGCCTCTCTAAAGGTGAGACTCAGAGTTCAAATCTTATACACCAAATAAATTCCACTTAAATCTACTTTGATGGCTTAATTGGGGTATATGACTTGTGCTGGCCTCCTGCAGAGTGTTGGATTTCACTCTATATTATTTGACCTTATTGTGAGAACAGTGTTGCATCTTTTACTGTTTGTTTTATTCATGATCTTGGGGTGAATACAATAAATAAAAGCTTGAAAAAGCATTCTTGAAGCAATTCCACTGTTAGAGGCAAACACTACCTTCCTTCTGGGTAAGCAATGGGACTACAAGCACCAGTGGTGCTCAGGTTAATTCTTCATTCTAGAGACATGGTTTGACTTAATTTATGATTTTATAACCCCCTCAAAAATCCCAATTTCAGTTGTTAAAGTGGCACAAGGGGCATACATACAGAATACCCAGAATAAAAGGGGTTTTCCTCTTTACCAAACTATTCTGCCTGTATTATAGGAAATGGTCGCAACTAAATCAAGCAAGGAGAACTTCCCTTGGTACTCCCTGTCACCTGCAGGCCCTTACACACACTCTGTAGGTAAAGTGTAACCTTGGAGGAGGAGTAAGAAAGGCTGGAAGTCCCCTGATAAAAACTATACTAATAAAACAAACACACTGATGCCCTTTAAAAGCAATGACAGCCCATGACCTCATGTTCCAGGTGCTTTTTGTGTCTATTACATTTTTTAAGATACAGATACTAAGTCTAGAGCAAAATGTCAGCCTTTACACTTTAACACACTTTAACAGGGTGAAGAATTAGTCTAAGAAGATGGAGAAAAATCCTCTAACCTTGCAATTTTTCTCTTTTTCTAGATATTGATTGTACTGAAGCTCATAATATCCACTTTACAGAGAGGGGCAGCAGCAGCAATTATCTGCTCACAAAGAGAAATATGAAAGCTCTACAAGGAACAATGCCTGAAATTAATTTAAGAATAGATTCAGGTGAATTTTACAGTCTGAAATTTTTAAGGGACTTACAAGCTAAATATCAGTTTCACTAACTAGTCAATATTTCATACTATATAACAAGCTCCATAAAAAGTTATTAAAATCAAAACATGAACGTGTATTTCATCTTGATGATGTTGACAAATTCTCTGCAACTACTCTTTTTACAAATTTAATACAAATACTCAGAAGTTAGAGTTTTCAAACAAGATGTCAAGCATTAAGGTAATTTCTAGAGAATCCCCTGGGCTTCCTTCCCAAACTCATTTTTCTTTTCCTGTTTTGTTTTGGGTTGTGGGTGCTTTGGGGTTTTTTTTGGTTGGTTGGTTTTTTTTTTTTTTTGAGGTGTGAACAGAACTGGATCCAGAAAGTACAAAATATTGGGGGGGGGACAGTGTGGGGAGGGTGAAAAGAAAAAGCTTTCTTGCCAGTAATTATAGTTCTTCATATGAACGTATTTTTTATGACCTATCAGTCTGGCCTGGAAAACATCTGCAAAAATCCTAGAGTATATGCATGACCTTGCTCCACATGCTTGTCCAATGGTACTCAAGGAGTAAAACATCCAGGACCATTTAAGTTTTCCTCTGGCCACAAACACTGAATGTTAAATCCCAAAAAACACTGTAGGAAAAAGAAGGAAAAAAACAAACTTTCCTATCACACAAAAATTCCCTTTTAATTCAATCTTCCAGTCTTTGAGAGTTAATCCCATTTACGTGCACATTGCAGATAAGTCCTAAGAGCTTTCCCCCTTCTAGAAATGATGTGACAAACTGTTTTGGTGCCATCTGACGTCTCAACAGCATGTGAGGAGCTCTACCACATGCCAAACCATTGCCCGAGGCCTCTGAGATGATATAGAGCACGGTGGAGGTATGAATGTAACCCCTGTTGCTGCATAACAGATGTCAGATGCAAAGATGTTTCTCAGCTGAGCAGTAAAGCACATTTCATTTTAGGCCTAATAATTCCTGAGTTTAAAGATTCTAATATATCATGGTTAACACCCAGCAGGCACCTACCCCCTGGAAAGCCTACTGCAAAGTGTCAGAGTAAGTCACACATAAACAAATTAAATTCCAACAAGTAGATGCAGAACCAGTGAAATCACTGTACCTCAAAATCACTTATTAGTCATACTAATTTAAGGTAGCACTCTAAAAATAAACCCCTGCTTCATAAGGCTCAGCAATGAATCACCATAATATATGAATCATAACTTCAAATGAAGTAATGAAAAGACATGGGAAAATAATATGGTTTGTTCAGGAGAGTGCTGATTATTCCATTTCAATGAAGACCGAAAAAAGCAAGTTTCATTATTTTTATATAATCATTCTAAATTGCAAAGCCCTCCACAGATCCAGCCCATTTAAACACCATTTTAACAATGTAATTGCTAGAGATATTTCTCTCAATCTTCTTTTAAAAAAATTACCCCAGTAATAACACCTTCATTTATTTTCCTATTCATTATTCAAAGGGGCTGGCACCTGGTGGAAACTATTTTGTTTATATTCATTTATATCAGGGTACTCAGCTGGAGGAGGCCCAAGTGGACAAGTCACTAATCAGCGGAAGAACAGTGCAATTCCCAGCACAGAGGAGATCCTGGAATCCCCACCCTGTGACAAAGATATTTCACATGCAAGCATGAAAGTCTCAAAATTTGAGATCTTTAAAGATGAAACAATAAAATATTTCCTCAAATGACTGCTGAACTGTGTCCAGTTCTGGTGTCTCCATCATTAAAGGGACATAGATCTGTTGGAACAAGTCCAGAGGAGGCCACAAGGTGGATTTAGGGGCTGGAGCACCTCTGCTACAAGGACAGGCTGAGGGCCCTGGGATTGCTCAGCCTGGAGAAGGGAAGACCCTGGGGGGACCTTATAACTGCCTTCCAATACCCAAAGGAAAGCTACAGGAAGGCTGGAGAGGGGCTTTTCACAGGAGTGTCCAGCAACAGGACAGCAGGTAGTAGAATTAACCTTACACAAGGGAAGTTGCCTATTTAAGATGGAATATTATCCGTTTTTTCATCATGTTCCTTTGAAGTCTGAAAACCTCTGTGTACATTCTTCACTCAAACTCTGATTCCCACACAGAGGAATAGAATTTAAAACCTCTAGAATTCTAATCTCTCCGCTCAGGGATAAAGTGTCCAGTGAGTGGAATCAAAAGTATTTAATTTAACTTGCTTAGACATAACCCTCCTTATGTACTACACAGATATCTTAGGCTTTTCTATGCCAGATTTTAGGCTTTCACTCTAGGGCCAAGCATGGAGAGGTTGGGCACCAAACTAAATTTTCATGTCTCCAGTTCTTTAAGAGATCCAGCCACCACTTTCATGAAGAGTCCTTATGTTTGTGTGCATTTCAGTAACTGCAGGGTAAGGAAGTGCAGCAGGAGGCAGCGAGTCCCACCAACACCAAGAACTCCTTTGCAAGTGTTACCTTTGTACTCCCACGACATTTTGATTAAAAATGTAACTAATCTTACAAGAAGTCTTGCTCAAATGCAATCACTTACACTTTGCCCAAAATGAAGCTGTAGCACCTCTGTGGAAGAAAAATGAGGAGATGCTGGGTTGTGGAGGTTCTCTACTGATGAATGGACAGAGAACTGTGAACATACCAACTCCATTATCATTACAGACAAATTAAAACTAATGCACCTCTTTGTATTTCACCAGTTCTACTTTTTTACCCCAGAGACTGACTAAATTGGACTTCAAGCCATCTGACTCAGGCCAAAGATGGACTAATGAGCCAGAAAATTTCCATCATGTGCTTTTGTACCCTTTTATAATATGTTAAAAATATTAAAAATTGAATACTTTGAATAACACACAAATATGGAACTCAGTGAACGTTCACTAGGTGCTAATAACCAAGGCTTTTATTTTTTCATAGTAACATAGTATATTAGATGAAGCTGAAGCTGCTGAAACTACTTCAAGGTAGATGAAAATAATTGATTCACAAATCAAAGCTGTAAAGCACAGTCAGGCTTTTTGCCTCTCAGAAATCATGTTGAACAGGTGGTAACAGGTTGCACCTGAAATTTGTGCCTCTGTCTTCAAAAGATATATAGAAACTCCACATCCCCCAAAGCTACACTCAGCAATAGCTAGAGCAAGAAATACTAGAAAAGAATAATAAATAACACAGCAGACTAGACATAGTGGCCTAATTGTCTGGTGGGGTATAAATGTAATGTGATTTTTAAAGGTACACCAATACACAATGCGGCAGATCCCAAACCCGTGTAGTCCTATTGAAATAGTTGGATTCCCCGTTACTTATAATTCCATTAATAGCCCCTAAAAGTGTAATAAGATCAAATCACAAACTTAGATATTCAAGAAGATACTGAGGAAAAAAAAACCCAAAACTGTTCCAGACTGAATGATGGAAACCCACAGCGAGCTCGATGATCTGGAGAACCTGCATGGTCTAACAGTGCTGTGAAATGCATCGACTAATTTGAAATCAAAATATGTGAAATTATAAAAAAAATAATTTTGAATGACACGAATTACACTTCTCTTTCTTATATTAGCTTCTGGGGCACAACACTGCATTGAACAGATTATCTATTATTGTAACACTATGCTACAGAGACTGAAGGCTTTTACTCTCTTAAACTGGAAGATTCTTGGAGAATTAATATTATGTTATACTTGGGTCAGACTTTGGTGTTAATTAGTGCTAGAGAAAATAAAGGGCACTTGCTTACTAGCCTCCAATACATTTTCCATATTGCTTAAGGCTAATTTATGCTTAATCATGAAATGATTATGAATCCTGAATTTATAAGGAATTTCCAGCTAGAGTAACTTTGCATTGCACATGTGATATATCAGTATTTTGTAATATATTCATCAAATATCTCTGGTGCCTACAGCCGTCACGTCAGTCCTCAGAACCTGATATTTCCAGGAGTGTCGTGTCACTGAGTACTGACTGCAATCCCTGAGACACAGTTCCAGAAATAAGGATGCAACGTTCAGGAGTGATGCTGAAGCTCAACCTGTTGACAATTTCACAGGTTTTTATACTACTCAAGGTGCTGCGGACACTGAGTGCATGAAGCACGACTCATTTTATTATTAGGCTGTATTCTCACCTAGCACAATTGATATTTTCTTTTTAGATGAAAGCCTGTGTATTAATGCAAAATGAGATACAGCTCTTATATATTTAACCATAAATTCTACTACATTTGTAATAACAAACACAGTACTAGTTAGAGCTTTTTGGATCTTTTTTTTTTTAGTGAGTACATACAAAATCAAAGGAGTTGAGATCACCTCCCCATTATCCTGGCAGATCCTTACACCCTTCTAGAAATGCTGCACTTCTTTAATATCAGTAAATCATCACTATTTGTCTTTGCCAAATTTACCCAAGTGGAAAGTAGCAGAGAAATCGTACAGGGAGGTGGGAGGGAAATGGTATGTTCTAAATACTATTAAACCATAGCTAATATCAAGATGGCCTATACCATATGTAGATGATACTCAACTTTTCTCTGTCTTATCATAACGACTCAAATGAATTCCAACTAGAGATCTGAAAAGCTGGCATTAAGCTAGTTTTCCCCCTTGCCTCTTTTGTATCCTATACTGAGCTCAAATGAACTAAAGAGAGCACTTACACATATTACAGCTGAAAAAAACGCTGAGGGTACAAAATGCAGATCTTTCAGAGAAGGAACATGATCACTCTCTAAATGCAGAATATGAATGGTGAATAGAAATTCTGACAGATCACAATAGTCTGTAGTCCTAAATACTAGAATTGTTTACAAATTCTAATACTTCTGGCTCAAACTACAAAAGAACTAGAGTTTTGTACTTGCAACAAGTTCAGAAAGTGGAATTTTAAAAAAAACTGAACAAAAAAGATCCCCAGATCTTCTATGAGTATATTTACACAAGTATGTCTTATTAATGTATCATTAGAATATGCTAATGAATGAGAACTAAACTCCATTACTTGGAATTTTTCTTTATTATTTTAGGGTTTTCTTTCAAATTAGCTTCAACAAAATGATCAGGAATACAATCAGGGTGATTCAAAGTAGGTATTTACACACCACAAATGCTCCTCTGGTGCTTTACTTCTGCCCAGTATCAGCTAGCTAAGGTACATGGTGCCGGGTGTGTTTTGTTACTTATACAGTCAGGAGTGTTCCACGGTTCAATGGACAGTAATTGCTTCATGGCTGAAGCTATAAAAGATGATGAGCCAACGACCCCAACAGTGGAAGGACTCTACAGACACTTCTAACCAGGGAGTGGCTGATGCAGTTCGTCCATACCTTGCAGTTATAGTGCTTCAAGAAATGTAATCAAATACTAAGCACATAGAAATATTTTTGGACCCTACATTAACATTTGCTCCAATTTCTCAAGTTGTGGAAAAGCAAAGAGATTTTGCGTTTTCTGAATAGAAATCATAGAACAGTTTAAACTGGTAAAGACCTTGAAGATCATCAAGACCAACCATTAACCTAACACTGCCAAGCCCACCACTAACCCATGCCCCTAAAAACCTGATGACCAAGGACAAAGGGGTCAAACTTCTGGCAGCTGAAGCTTCTCCTACACAAGGAAACAACTGCTCTGGAGAAGGCAGCTGTGACAATTTCTAGGTCATAAGGAAGAGGTAAGCAGAGTACCAAATACTGTGTTTTATTTCGGAGACTATATTTAAACTGTAGAATGTGGGACTTACTTCCGGATGACATCCCTCTGCATGCTAATCCTAAAATGACCAAAACTGTATTTGCTTGTCCTTTTACAAGGCAAGTGTTCTGTACACATGAGCAGGAAGGGAATTGTGGCGTGGCCTGGTGAAAAACTCAATCTCAGCAATCAGAAAAAGGATCCAAGAGCACAAAAAGCAATTCAATGGCTGTGGAGTTCAGCTGAAGTTCCGTTTAGGAATCTTGTGAAGCTTAAACAACACCATGAAGTTTTTGTAGTCTGCTGATAGAGAACAGGCTGTAAGAGAATTCCAAATCTAGTAGTCAATATCTATCTGATAAATATCAACTTATTCTTTGTAGCGTCTCTACCTCATGCTGAATAAAAAAATAACAGGTATAGCATAATTAAAGTGTTCTGCCCTGAAAAGTTCTTCCACAGGTTTATGAAACTACTTATGACCCCCTGTCCACACCCAAGAGCTGCAAGTCTTCAGATTCACAAAGCTGCAGTTACACGAGCCAAAGATTAAACTGTTCAATATTTGTTTGTCAAGCACACTGGGCTCGTTCATTCTGACCTGTGTTGTTAGCTCTCCTCCCAACCAATGTGGTGTGAAAGCATGTAGCAACATATGAGAACAGAGGAAAAAAGGACATACAGCAAGTGACTTACAGAAGGAGCTGAACTATACACGTAGAGCAAAGCTCATTGGATGTCTCCCTCTTTTGCATCCACAAAAAAAGGAGGGGAAAAAAATAAGGGGAAAATGTACCAACTTAGGAAAGGATGAACACTTTTACTGAAATTTTAACTCTATTTCTTTTCTTGAAAAGAAGAAAAGGGAGAAGAAATGGGTAAATTAGGAACTTCTTCAGAACTTTTCCAATTTTCTGTAACTTCTGTATTTTTTCCCTTTTAATTCTAATCAGCAACGTCCCTTGTGAAGTTATTTACAGTTCCTTACCAGTTATGAATAAAAATCAAAAATAAAAGACTATGCTCTGAAATATCTTCCTATTTACATCAGTATCTCTGCAGACAACATTGTTATTCTTTACTTGAGCTATTTCAAATTCAGATTAAAGTGGAAGTATAGCCGGTCCCCACTAGTAATTTAAAAATCCTCCACTCATGTGTGCCAGGTTTTATATATTTTGGAACACATGCCAAAAATTTGCTGCTTAAGACAGGGCGATTTAGGAGAGGGAATTGTGTGAGAAAGAAAATGAATAAAACAATCACAAAAATATTTTACTCTTCTGATTGAATTTTTATCTCATCTCATTATCATGCATTTGCTTTTTTTTCTTTTCTCTCCTAAAGCCAGGAATACTGAATGTTGATAAGATTATGTTGGTGCATCTCCAGCCCATCATATATTTTAGGAAACTTGCACACATACGTTTTAAATAAATAAATCTGTCTTGAGGGTATTCCAGAACTGGGCTAAAGAATTAATCTGAATACTATAAAATCCTATAGAAAACAGTGACTGGTGGCAGATGATGAATTACCTGAATGATTCACTCTTGCTCTTGGAAAGCTCTACCTTAATATGCTGCCATATCTGGATTCTTGTTGGCCATGCTCCTATGGCAACGACTAGCAAAGTCAAACCCAGCACCTTAAAGGCTGTCATTGAAAATAAATTTACTGGAACAGTGAATAGTACATGAGAACTAGCTCAGGAAAAGGTTTTCTTTCCACTGGATGACAAAACCTATCATGAACATAGTTAAGGTTACTGACAGCGTTCTGTGCTTCTAGGAAGTGAAGTTCACTGTCACTCAAGCGTCTGAAAAACAAGGAGTGAAGAATTAAAGTACTTGAGATTTATAAGTCTGAAAAGCTAGTTGTACTGTCAGGATAAAAATTGAAACAACCTTAACTCTGCCCCTTCAAGTGGCCACTTGAAAGAGTCACTGCATTCTCTACGGCAGCTCTGGGGCACGGGGGGATCTGCTGAGGCAACTTCCCAGGGCTGCATTGTGAAATGAGACCCAAGGACCAGTGTGAGGACTGGAACTGTGATGGGGAGAATTGATCTAAAAACTCTTGTCACTATTTTCCCTTGCTGAAGTTGTTTGTGCCAAATGAAACAGATATATTTAAATTAAATAAACGTAGTTTTGCTTTGACATGGATATGCCAAACTCACTGCTTTTATAAATATTATGAAAGTGTAAATAATAAATATTTTTGGACCTATTTCTATCATGGGAAACATCTTAATCTACACATAAACACATTACTACAACTATATAGAAATATATCCTAAGACATCATATGATCTTTCATACTGCTGATAACAGAATTTGACAGTGACCTTAGATGAATTGTATTGTTTCTGATGGTGGAATGTAGCATCCAACACAGTAATCTGTTTTCAAAAACTTGTTTAGATGTAAATTCTCAATTTACCCAGAAGTACAGCTATTAAAGTTAACACCACTGGGAATCCCCAGTAAGTAAATATAGGGAGACACTCATTGAAATAAATTTGTTTACATCAAAACTTCACACAGAATTGCTTAAAATGGCTGAAAACACAGGGGAAAAAGAAGTGTATTGTTTTATTTAATAAGAACAGAAGAGACTTTAGATCTTCAGCTAAAACACTCACTTGCAATTAAAGCAAATCACTAAGTGATATGGAAGCTACTTTATTTTCCACTTCCTCCATATTTTCTGCATTTAATTTTCATGAGCCCTACAAAGCTCCTTTGAAATCACACAGTTTCTGTGTTGGAAAGGATTACAAATTTCACAGGTGAAGAAACACTAACAAACATGCTGGGACATGTGATTGTCATGTCACTTCTCCTCATACTGACAAACCAGTGATGAAAGCTGGATGTACTTTCCCCAGTTTTGATCTACCACAGTCTCTAAGTCAGACAGGTGAAAGGCAGCTCGATGTAAGTCAAGGGGTGCCAAGACCCCTGAGAATTCCATGAACACAGACTTCCTCCCATTCTTAGCTAGTAGTGTTTCTGAGACAGTCCTGCTGTGTGTTTGAACACATAGTGTATCACTCAATAGACATTATTACACAGAGCTAAACCCCGAAGCTCTTCAGAATAAAATTTGAAGAACTTTGTTCAGAATGATTTGATGTCACTATATGGTTTAGCTGAGTTATGGTTGGCACAAAAAATCAAGAGTTGTTTGAAGGGGCTACTGAATGAGATCTCAGGGATGGTGAAATACAGTCTCTTTTCACTGCTCACAAGTTCCTGAGTTGAGAGGTGCAGGAAATCACAAAGGCTTTCACCTTGGGACCACTGGGATTGTCAGGTATTAGTAAAGAGCCATAACAATGATTCAGGAACTAGGAAACCAGCCTGTATAGAAGATTTAAAAGCTGAGACTGTTTGTATTCAACAAGAAATGTTTAAAACAGACTCAGCTAGAGTTTAAACACCTGAAACGTATCTGAGACAAATGCAGAGATTCACACATATGCAGGAATACCTAGTTGAGAAAAATAACAGCCTACAAGAGCAACCAAAGTTCTTCAGAGCCAAAACTTGATTTTATATTATCTACGACTGGTTCAAAAATGCAACTAGTCAAACTAGGCATAAACAAGAATATGTCTATATACATGTCTATACATAACGTGGAGCAGTTCTCCTCTTTTTTCCTAATAGCTGAGAAATCTCAGATAGAACACCACGTATCAAGTAAAACAAAGGGATTCTTGAAGAGACAAATGCAAGAATGAAGACCTAATCCATTAAACTTGTAAGTAATACAAAAGGATAATTAATACATGCTACATAGTCATAGCACTGATGCCACAAACATGAATTTTCAAAGAACTACAGAACTTAAGCTTGCAATTGCATCGCTCAGGGACCAGTGATCCACCAGGCTTCTCCTTCCCTCATCCCCTCTGACACCTGCAGCCTATGTGGTTATGGGATACATTCAGGATTCCTAACAGGAGGAGAGTCAACAGTGCTGGAAAATTATATTCACACAGTATTAATAAATCTTTAAGCGGCATTCTTCCGTTCAGAGCAACTTTGAAGAAATGTCACCAATGATAGCTTCTGCAGCAGGGAGAGCTGTATTTCTGGGTGACTTCCATTAGTAGGGTCTAGCCACTTAGGATCATTACAGGTTTCATTTTTCATAAATTTCATTTTTAGTTTGGCAGGAGATAATAACATCCAGTGAGCTGACCCAACCTCAGATAATTACTATCAAAATTGGTCCTGCAGTTTCAATTGGGAAAAGTTTTCTTCTTCACTTCCTGCCTAAAACTGCTGTGCTGCATGGGTGCATTTCAGCAGCCACTGAAATAACTGCAAAAAAGAGAAAGTCGAAGACTGAAGAATTAATTCTTTGCAAAGAATTTAATTTTTTCTGGTACTGAAATATTTTGTGATTATGTTGTGCTGATATTTTCACTTGGATGTACTTTGATGACTAATCAGTTGCAATCATCATTATTCAGAATTTAAATTGAAGTGGTTACTTTCAAGTAGACATAAGTGAAGTCACTTCTGATGTTAGAGACTGGCCATCATCCCAAAGTTAATGAATACTCTTCCACTGACTTAAGTGTGTACCAAAATAATATAGTTGAAAAAGGTTCATATCTATATAGAATTAGAGCATTTGAAAGACATTTTAAAATTTCTTTCAGGGCTTTACCCCACTGGACTGCCTGAGGCAGGATTTCCAGGGAAAAAAGTGGTGAAAAAACTCTTGAGATTTCTCGATTAATTTAGCAGACAAAGCATTCTCACAGGGTCCAAGAAAAGCCATTTCAGTATACAATTAAAAAATATTTCCAGTATTTGAGGACCTCTAGTATGAAAATTTCTGCATTCTGCAGGATGTGTAACATTTCTGTTTTCTGTTACCTGAGGTGATGAGACAGGTGGGGAATATTTATAAGCACAAATCAGATCAACTTATTTATACTTCCAAAGGCTGGATGATTATTTCTCTAAAATACAAATCTTTAAAGAGACAGAAGGATTTAAATATGCAAGAAGGAAAATAGAATACCACATGCTGCATCGCAGCCAGAGTATTTGGACTGTAGTTCAGAAAAGGAAACCTATAGAAAAGCCTTGCTGAGAAGACATTTTCTGTTTCAAGCACAAAGTGTGAACACATTATTAAAAATGTGCTTGCCATGGCCCAAGTATCTTTTACATGTCACAGTTCTTTCTGAACAGAATACTTTCAAAACTTTACAGAAGAAATTGCTGAGTATCACTGAAGTTCCTGTGAAACTGCAGAAATAACTACCCAACAGATTCTGATGATTGTTTAAAAAAATGGATTGGAAACAAAAGTAATGACTTGGTCTGAAACATTAATACAAACAGGGCAACTCTTAAAAAGGAGAGCTGAAAACATCTTGACTAACATAAAAAATGGGGGTTAGATAAAATAGTTCTTGGCCATAACATCCATGCACTCCATAGCAGTGCAGAGACAGATTTGGATCCCTTTCCAGAAAATGGAATGCTTGCCACAGAAGTACTCACATGTATCTTCATTCAAGGAGACTCAAGGTTTGCTGTCATTGCATCTGGGCAGATTCTTTTGTGTTACAAAAACCTTCTCTGGAGATCACTGGAGGCTGCTTTGAAGGGAATATTAGAAGTTTTTGCAGATAGTTTGCAACTGCTGTTGAATTTCCACTGTTTTTAAATCCAGGCATCCAGAGTCTAACAGTACTAAGAAGGCTGTTAGAAAATCAGTACAGATTTGCATAGCTCATCCTCAGTGTTATCCCATAATGATTCCTCATGATACTATAAAGCTTGTAGACAGTGATCAAAACATCATATAATGCTTTTAGTTGTGCCAGAGCTTTTGAATAAACTAACTTCTGGAAGAGATTAAAATTAGAGATACTCATTAGAGATGGCTAAAGAGCTGTTGAAGAAATTGGAAGGGACCCATAATATTATTTCCATGTGTCTAACTCTTTTACTTATCCAGCTGTGAATCATTTGACATCATCACACCAGGACACAAATGACCTTCAGGATCCAAAATACTTAATTCTTAGAAGGGACTCAGCTATAGAAAACCTACAGTGAATTATCAACAATATTAACTGCAACAGCTTGTTTTGGTAAGTTCTCCTGTTTCAGTGTATTTATCATTTAATGGTAAGAAATTCACAGACAGAAGAGGATGCAAAGTTTTCATTTTAAATCCAAGATGAAGCTCATGTAAGAAAATAAACTGTGCTCAGCAGACAATAACGATGTAGCTGGAAGATATTTTCCACAAAGGAATTTGTTTCTGGGTAACAAAAAATCAGGACTGGAAAAATGTAAAAACAGCAAACCAGGCTCACACTGAAGATAAAAGTTTTTAACAAGCTCTGAGAATTTCAAAGAGAGACAACTGCCCTTTTTCTCATACTCATAAATATTATGGTCACATCCCTCCCTTTAAAATTAACAGCAGGTCACTGTGTTCCTCCCAGAACTGGAAAAACTACCAGGAAACCAGTGTGACTTTCCAAGTGCAGTCAGTCAGTTCAAGCCTCATGAACTGCTTCTCCCCTTTTCTATCAAGGCTTGTAGGTTTTACATAGCCAGCTTTGCTGTGCTGCTAATTTAACTTTCAGTGTGCGAGGTTCGGGGTACATTGATAATCCACAATTTCTTCTGTTTCTTAATAAAAATTAACTATGTAGTGCTTTCAAAATCCTTTCCCACATCAGTCCCAGCAAAGGATCTTCATATCCCTGTAGTTGGTTCTTCCCCTTTCAGATAGCAGTACAGAACTGATGAGGTGCACAAGCAGCTATCAACACCCCAAGAAAGCTGTTAACAATTTTTGGCAGGAGTATCCATTAAATAGGTTGTATCTTGAATGAAGTATGGGCTAAGCAACCTGAAATTGTACTGCTGATAAGTAAGTCTATCCCACAACACAGATTCATTTTTTGGCTCTCAAGAAGATAAAGAACTATGGTCTGTGACTTTTTTGGCAAGCTATATTGGAATGGTATTTTGGCAAGTATACAAGATATCCTTGAACGCTCATTCACTCTGAACTTACCTGGAGATGAGCAGTATCCATCTCCCAAAGGAGTCTTTTATTTATTACTATCAAAACATATTTGGCAAAAGTTCTGAGTTTACTTTAGAGGTAAGGAGGGGTAGAACATATTTGAGACTAGGAATAAATTAGCTCAGACATAGCACCTTTTTTCTCAATTTTAAGCTCTTCATGAAACCTCACTTAGCAACTGTAATTCTTTCCAAGGCTCTGCTCTGTCATCAAGACAGGGAGAATGAAGCCAAGAGCCATGAATTGCTTGCTTGTCCCAGTCAGGACTCAAAAAAAAAAATGAAGTTCACCCAGATTTCTATGTCACAATTCATGACATGGGTATTTAAAAAAAATAATAAAAAAATAAACTCTTAGTAACTGAAGGCTTAACCTTCGACTTATTCTAGGAAGGCAAAGTTCATCCCAAGTCCTGACAACTGGTGACAATATTAACTGTGGCCATCTTTTGAGTGGGTCTGTGCAGAAACAAGGTACATAATTTCTACTGAAACACCCTGGTTGAATCTAAGAACCACATTTCAGTTTTAGCTTGTGTCTTTAACCAATTTCAATCCATTTTGTTACAGCATGTGTGGTGCTGCATTTCTAGTCTATTTATCTAAGCCAAAGAGGAACATATTTATAACCTTAGATCTAGCTACTTATTTAGCCACCTTGGCTTTTGAAATTTAGCTGAGACTGGAGCTGCCCTGTCCAATACATTTCATATACATAAGAAGGGATGGGTCCTACCTCCAGGAGACTTAAGGGATGAGTCTTATGTCCAAGAGCTCATGTGCTGACTAGGCAGAAGGAGGAAACAAAGAGATCAAGTAAGGAACCAAATTAACTCACTTGGGAAAAGAAGTGGAATCTGCCTCCTAAGCACCAAGATTCTAACGTGGTGTTCTATGCACTTCAATGTATTTATCTACAGGGCTTGGAAGTAGTCTGCTTGCCTAGAAAAATGTGCTTCACTGGCAATAATTTCATGTAAAATGTTTGTAACTGACAGTCTCTTTAATTTTAAAAAGTCTACAGCCTCTCTTCCAGTTAAAAATTTGCTCCCAGCAATGAAAGGAAGGATGAGTATTCCTCTCTTGATTACTAGCAGGTTACTCCATTTGGAAGTGATATGAAGGAAGTAAAAGACAAATTTCTGCATCGGGCCAGAGATACACCAGTTCTGCCTCACTGGAGTTGTTTTGGGCTGGCCTGGCTCCTGGAGCAGCATGCATTCCATGAATCCAAACAAAGGACCTCCTTGTGCTTCACCACTTCCCTAACACTGGCCTCTTAAAGAAAGATTGGATCAACCCATCCATTTGCTGCAACTAGAGTCAGCACCATTATGTCATTGTCTCTATTTCTGTTGACATATGCCATCTCCTGCCCTAAAAATACAGGCTTGGTTTTACAGTGTTTTTGCAAAGAGCATCTTACAGAGTCTGTAAAGAATTTAAATCTCCTATCTTGTCTTAAAATACACCTTTGATGCTTTAGTAATAAGTTTAAAAGAGTATTTAATTAGAATTATTTCAGGAAAACCTGATCAAAATGAAATAGAAGAGATAAGGGCTTTTGCATTTTATGAAGAAAACATCCAGCGAAGATGAATAAAAGTGCTTTCCTTTGAACATTTGATAATAAAATAACCTTTCCTTCTTTCATTAGTAAACCATGGCAGTGTACTTTTTCTTAACACTTTTTAACCTTAAATTTTTTATGAAAAGAATTTTATAAATGTCATGGACAGATAGGACCAGCTGACAGCAGGTATAATGAGAGACTGGTGCTACTATAGAAGCTCTTGCATGTAGCATTGCTAGTGCATCTTTAGCGTGACCTATGGCACCTCTGCTGCAGAGTTCTGGGTCTCCAAAATACAAGACAACAAAAGAAAGTGTTATTTTCAATTTAAAATCTTTCTTCACAGTACTGACCAGTACAAATAGATAAAAAATGTGGTTGGTGACCTATGGATGTGCTGCAAAGCTAATCTGTCACCAGCAGAGATGAACAAAGCAATCAGTGGACCACAGCAAAAAAATTATATCGTATGCTTTGTACACTGCAGCCAGCACAATAACAGCTGTCCTTAATGGAATAAGACTGCTGGGAGAGAGCACCATTTGTTTCTTGGTGTTAGTGTCTCCTTCAACAAAAATAAACAGCAATAACAGAGGCAGAAGCTTTGTTGCTGAAAAGTGCACAGGCTCTCAAGGGGATTTGAGAATTAAGATGTCTTTAGGAGATCTTCCTAAAACATAGTGGCTCTTGAAACCTCAACAGTTTTTCAATAGAAAACAAAGAAAAAAAGAAATTCTGTCCAGATATCCTCCAAAAGCCCCTTACACAAATAAGAACACTTAGGCTCAGCATTAAGAAGCAGCTGGCCTTGCTGGGGTGTTGTATAAACATTAGTTTGATCAATGTCATTTGATGCCTCAAGAGTGTTCAAGTGCAAAAGTCAAACAGTCACTAACCACTGCTACAATCAAAGTAAAAAATAATCCAGATACGGAAGGAATAAGTAGTAAATTTTAAAATGAAATTTCAGAAAGCTGTAGATTTAAATTTTTTAAGGTTTTGTTTTTGCAGAATATATCAATTCTGTACTATCTCTGGAAAACATTCCAAGAGTTGCTAAGAAACACAAAATAAGAATTTTCAGGCAGGATAAGAGACATTTAGACATATATTCAAGGACTCTGGTGTGAGCAGTTGAGGAGCTTACGACAGTGCTGGGTGTCTCTCCTGCAGCACAGAGTAGCTCTATTGTTCAGAGATGGCAGTAAAAAGAAAACACTTTCACAAGCTTGCCAGTCTGGATGAGTACTCTCCCTAAGGAAAAAATGTCATCTAGATTCATGTACTGCACCTGATTCACTTCTGATAAATTAGATTTTAGCCTGAAAAGCAAAGAAGGAAGCCAAAAGCATAAACCTGTGGGCTGGTACACAGATGCCCAAAGAAAGCTTCATCTTCTGGAAAATGCCTCCCTGATGTCCACAGGAGAGCAAAACAAACTCTCAGTGTATAGTCAGAGCAGCGAGGAAGGGAAAGTGGTTTGTTTTTTTCATTGACTTTTGATCAAGACAGCAACTTAAATTAAAACTATACTAAATTTGTTACCTTTTCTATCGTGTCTAATACACACAATCTGATCTCAGTATTGACAATTTCTCCTGAGTGTCAACACAGCATTCTCTTCACAGAATGGTTGGTAAACATGTTCCAAAAGGGTCCAGCGTGATGCAAAGCTATTTGATGTGGGCATCAAGTATCTATATGAATATATGATATGAAAACTATCAGCACTACAGCTCCCAGCTGTTTGATCACTCTGCCCGATAGCACGAAGCATAATTGATACACGTCAGCCCTGCTTTGTACATGAGGAGATTTTACTGTCAAACGTTGCTCTTTGAGCTCAGGACTGAGTTAATTAAAACGTTGGTACCAAAGATAACATCCTCAGCAGGCAACATCTATTGATCTCTTCAGCTGCATAAGAGAGCGAGACCAATATCAGATTATGGAATGATCACACAGAACAAGGCTGATTGCCACAACTTCTCCCCCTTTTACATGCCCAAGTTTGGCTACTACAAAATATTAAAAGTATAAAGAATAATGAATTATCAAGGAACACCACCAAGCCAAGACTGCTGTTTCTCTGTGTTCTGCTACCCCCTTTCAAATTATACTTAAAAAATCTTGATTTCTTTAGCAGGTTTATCTGCTACTTTCCTCCTATGTCTATTAAAGCCTCATACTTCTTCCTACAGTTAATAGAGTGCTGATACATTATTGCATACCTTAGTTATTCTTCATATCCTTACCCTATTCTACTGTTTAGTATGAATCTGAAAAAGATAAGTAGATATAATAGTAAATTCTTCCAAAGACTGAGCTGTTTTATTTTTAGCAGCAATTCCTTGTCATTCTTCTGCTCATGGATATTTTTTATAAAATTCAGAGCATATGGGTTGCTTACTCACCACCTATGTTATCTAATTTGGGAACATCTTATAGATACAAGAAAGCAAGTGTATAAAAAAACTTCTCTTTTTGCACCTTTAAAAAACAAAAATTAGATGTTGGTATCATTGTTTCTGTGATTAGAAGTTTGAAAGAGCCGCAGAACTACTCCATAAAGGCTGTATTGTATGACTGAGATTGAACCCTCCATTTATTAATCATTTTTAAAGCCTGAGTGAGAAAACTACTCTTGTCTTGTGGTCCCTTGCTGAACCCCCTACTTTTTCAGTGCACTTAGGAACACCCAGGGCTGCTGGATAGTACACCGCATGCACCCCCATCATGTGCTGCCAGTTTTAGGTCCCTCTCCCTCGGTTCAGACAAAGGCTCTGGTGAAATGCAGTGGTGAAATGAACAACCCGTGGTTCAAATACGATGCCATATACAGTTTTTTTGGAGATACCTTTAATCCCACACTGCCAGTTTATTCTACGCCCTCAGACTCTTTATTAAAGCTTAATTTGACAGCAGTCTTAGACCTTAGCTTTCGGATATTTTCTCATTTCATTTTATTGTTATCCAGTTATAAACCACACAGGCTAGGAGGATGTAAGGAATGCAGTTATTAGGTCTCTCCATTAAGATTGGCAAAGAAAGTCCTAGAGAAGGTCATTTGCTATGTGTGTTTGAATTTCCAGAGAGTTATAACAAATGCTTTTACTTTCCAGGTCAAGCAAGTAACAGTTGACGTTACTTGAATGAGGTGGATCAGGGTTCAAAATAAATCCCTCTTCAGGGAGAGCAAGTAGTGCTTTTTGTTACACTTGTATTATTCTCTTCTCTTTTAAAGACATGTTGTTGGTACCTTTGCTAAAATAAGATGAGACCTTCCATCTCTGAGACCTTGTTTTCTGCACTGGCCCTCCTTGGTATGACCAGTGTCTTTTTATAGCATATCGTAATTGTTTTACAGGGCAGGATCTTGGAGCAGCACCATCACAGCTTAGTACTCACATTAATCTAAATTAAATTAGCCATTGAGCCTTCCAGCTGGAAATCCCTTATTATCAGTGACTTCCTATTGGAGTTATGGCGTAATTCAGAAGAAACACCAACCCACAGCCCAGAGCATTAAGCTTGCTGGGTATATATCAAGGCCACGTCAAACTGGGGAAGAGGTGATCAGCCATGAACAAACATGGCTAGAGGATAAAATGCAGCCAAATTGATCTTCTTATGACTTAGTCATTGCATATTCATGGAATCAGGAGACAAGGGATCAGCACTTTTTAGGATCAAGACTGTTACACAAGCAGTCTTAACTCTTATGATTTCATTACTTATTTCAAACTGAATAAACCCCCAAAGATTTAAACCATCAAATATGCAAAAGAAAAGGAAATGGCCTGATTGCTGCATCAAAAATAAGTAGACAAACCCATCTTTAGAACAGTCAAGTTATTGGGGGATCTCCTACAGTTTTCAGGGAAGGTAGGGGAAATCTTGCAAGGTATGTGAAGAGACAAGCTGGCAAAGCAGACAACAGGGTTGCCTGGACAGCAGCAGAGGATTACAGAAACTTTGTTGGGGGCTCTGTTTGCCTGGTCATGACCTGAACTACACAGCAGGCAACTATATTACTCAAAAAGAAAAAAATTATATCAGACTTTGTCTCATAGTTTTTTCTTATCTCTTATTAGTACTAGAAATAATAAAAATGATGGTTGATTCCAAAGGGTTTTCACACTGATTGTGGTTTATATGTCAACATGGTGATCTCTGCTACATGTTTTCCATGTCCTCTCAGACAATGGCTTTTTTTTCAGTACTGAATCTCTTGGAATAATTTCCACGAAATGGAATCTTTATGGGGTGTGCTTGGCTTGTTCTAGTCCCCCTGTCAATGCTCTCAATTAGCGACCATAAATAATTCTATTTTTATTATCTTCCTTGTGTATTTTCGAATTCTCCAAGGCTCTGTTTTGAGTTCTAAGCTTTTGTATATTTACATGCATCCCAGGGGTGTTATTTTCCAACAACAACGCTCCAGTTTTCATTGTTATGCATATGATGCAAAAAACTTTTTGTCATTTTCTCTGATCACTCAAAAGCTATCTGTGCTCACACTTTTGCTTTAAAGTTCTGCCATCTAGCACATCTTTTTTTTTCCCCCTTTAAACACTGATAAGACTAAAACTCGTTTCTTCAGCTTATAAAGTCTGTTTCCTTCTCTGTTTATTTTTCTTATGATTTAATATCAATTTAAAGAGCACCTGCACCTGTGAATGTTGGAATTTTCTGGTTCCAGTTCACCTTTTAAGTGATCAGATAAAATATATTGCATCTCAGCATCTCAGCAATGTCTCTAAATAACTGCCTGACACACATTTGAAGATGCTGTTGCCCTCATGCCTTTTCCCAGATAAAAAATTAAAGTGATTGCTTTTACTCTCAGGTCTTGGTAGCAGAACAGATCCATAGATTACAACAGATCAGCTGCACTTATTACACATACTGAAATTCATTGATATGATTTCAGTATATGCTATCCCAAATTCCATCAGCCCATGCCTTTGCTTTGAGTAATATTTGGCATGAAAAGGTCATGGAAATAGGTAATTTCTGTTTGACACAGAAACCCTAGTTAATCATTTTACCCTGTCATTAAAGGTGTAATCCAGCTCTGCCTACCCAAGATAATGTAAAACCAGCAGAAACTGTAAACACGCTATCACTAACAATATGCATAGTATCACTAATAAAATCTATCTACATATGTTCTGTGTAAAAGCCTCACCTTAATCAATATACATTGTACATTTCAAAGGAAAAGATGTACAAATATTTTCATGTATACATTTCTAATAATAAAGCATTAGATCCAATGTTATGAATAAAAAAACCCAACAAAAACAAAAATCAAATAATAATAATAAAAAATCCACAACTAGCACAGTATTACTAACTTCAAATTCTAACACAAACTGAGACACCAGGTATTAATATTTACTTGGATGATATGCAGCTCTCAGGGTACAAAAGCACAAAAGCAGGTCCAAGCGTATTCAAGCTGAAGATGATTATTTAGCCCTAGTGGCTACCTGAGGCAGTAGATATGTTGATTGCTAATAGAATGGAGATATTGACAATTAATTTAGACAGAAAACAGCACCTTCAGTTCTGTGAAGCTGACAATCCAAAGAAAAATGGAAAGATTACACAGAGCCATCTTCAGTTTCCTTTTTTTTGCACTGCTACGTTGGACATAGATTAATTCTGCGTCTGCACCACAGCTATAGTGAAATTGGGCTAAATGATGAGTTCTACCATGACAATAGCTATGATTGCATATATTGCTGCCTGCTACACATGGGAGAAAAATATTTGTTACTTCTGGTACAAACTGCTGGCTTCACACAGCACAAAACCCCCTGATGCTGAACTGCAGAATCAGTCTTTTGTTCTCTTTATCCTGATGGTACTGTAATCAGTTTGATACCTGACATACACATCCTATTCAAGGTGTTGCATAATGATCACTCTTCTTACTTCCAGCATTGGAAAAACAGTTGAATTCTGGAAATAACTCACTTTTGTTGAATTGCTTTTCATATTTCCATAAAAGGTAATTTTTTGCCAATGAAACTTGCCAGGTTAAGAACAGGAGAATATGAATGGCACTTCTAAAAGTGGCTATATCCACTTACATACGTGTACCTCACTGGTTTTATTGCATTTTGTTACTGTAAGCTTTGCAAAGTCAACACAGCAATAGGAGAAAGGAACTGGATTCCAGTGAAGACATTTACAGGACTGTTAATTACAGCCTAAAAGCAAAATTTTTATTATTTATGAACTGTGACCAAGAGAGAACCCATCTGACTTTGTGTTTGCAAGACTAATGATTAGAAACAAGTAGATTTTTTTTTTTCCTTTACAGATGAAAAAATATGATCTGGAAACTACTGAATTACTGTAAATTTGGAACACGGTGACACAGTTTTTCAGTGTTTCTTTCACAGTGTCATTTAAATTTATTTCTTTTCCTAGGAAACAAGTTAGGCCTTGTGCCTATAAACTAGTACATCTTGAACTGTGAGCTTCAGCCCATGTGCCCTCTCAGCTGTGAAATTCTGATCTGAGACAGGAATGTCATGCTAGCACTTACTGAGACAATGTGAAGTTAGCTATGCTAACTCTAGCAGGTATCAAAACAAGGTATTTTAATCCATGAATGTAATTGTTTGGCTAACCACCTTGCCAGCAAAAACACAACAAGCTTACACAAGCAGGTCAAACTCTGAGAGGTCTAAAACAGAGCAACTCCTACACATGCTGATTTTTGGCCTGCTGGAACCCTTATTCAGCTTGTAGAACCATCCACATAGATTAAAACATTTTTTAAAACATGTTTTAAAACATTCAAGTTATATTTTGCATGCAGACATATTTATTACTGCTAAGTATTGGATATATTTTCCTTATCTTACAAAGGAATTGTAGTAATTGCCATTTGGAGAAGGGAATGGAAAACATAGCACGTTCCTCATTTCCTCTATCAGTCACACAACGTTTTCGTCTCACTGCCACTGACAATGTATTAATGATAAAAGAAAAAGCTTAACACAATAAAAAAGTATAGGTGCCTATTCTGGGCTGTGCATGTTGAAAAGAACACAAAAGAATAATACATAAATGCATCTGTTATGGCAAATCCATTTTAGCACCAGAAACTATTACAAGGGGCATTCAGAGATGCAATAATGTTTTAAACACTGGGATACACCATAAAATATTTCAGAGAAATTTAATCCAGTCATAATGCACGACTGGATAAGAAAAGCGAACTGCGCATATGTAATCAATAATGTGGTGTGTGCCAGTTTAATAGGATATATAAAAGCTTTATTTTATCTTCCAAAGTCTCATTTAAAAAAAAAAAAAAAAAAAAAGCAAAGAAAACAACTCAGCCACATTTTTGCTAAGCTTACCAAAGCGATCATTAAACATCCTGATCTTAGGAAGATGACATATTTTACATAACGTAAAATAATTACTGAATTACTCTATTTTTCAGAACTTTCCTCCCACATAATTTGATTAAGCATTATTATAAAACAGATTTTGCAATTAAACTTACTGCAACACAGAAATAATTTGTAAAGGCTGACAAAAATATGCAAGCATTTTCCATTTGCCCCTAAACTATGCTTATTATACAGTTCTAGATCTAATCTGGGCAAACCTCAAAGCTGTCCACCTCTTAGTATGTATCAGTCACTACATAGCAAAGCTAAGTATTTAAAATACTGCCCTACAGGACCTCTGCCCCAAATATACACATCTGCAGAGTTCTACAGGAGCAGAGGTAAAGGAGGAAAGAATGGCAGTGGCATACCTCCAAGCTGTTACCCACTGAGATGAAAAGCTCCATTAGCAAATTGTCAGGTTCCGTCCCTACAGCTCCATGATGCAGGTTAAGCACTTCAAAGTCCATGAGATTCACAAGCCCCATTCCTGTGAAGAATGGTGGCTAACAGCTTCCTTCTCTTGAGGACTCCACTCCTGCCTGATAACTACCTGGGAGATACGGTGCTCCTACAAGTACGTTGCTCAAAAAGGAAGACAAAAGAAGATGTATCCCCCTTAATAAAGAAGACAGGAGCCCCAGTGGGTCCCTTCCTGCACCTGACCCCAGCTGTCCCTTACTGCTCTATGGGTATGTCTGTATGGTGACTGATCATAGTTCATGAATGGCCCTGAGACAGAATAAAACCACCTACAGTGCTCTGGGATTTACAAATCAGGGCAATTTGTGTCAATTCTTTTCAATTTCTGCAGCTAACAGTTGATGCCATGTGCCTGCTGGACAAGAATGAAGTCTACCACACAAAAAGTCAAAGAACACCACTGTGCAATACTCTGCAATGAAGTGAACCTGGTGGCTGGTTTTCTGACTGCCTTTGACAGTTACACCATTATCATCGTCATTACCACCACCATCATCATCAGGAAGAAAGACCGATGAAGGCGTTAGTCATAGTGGCTGTCGGTTAGGAAATTCAAAGATGTCAGACCTTTGGTATCAGTCTCTGTTTTGAACAGAATGGTTACCCTTGAAAGTGGCAAAGAAAGGAGATCACAGCTTCATCTTAAATTGTGTGTAACATGTTCACTTCTGTAAACTGAAGGGAAAAAAAAAACAAAACACAACAACAAAAAAACCACGATTAATTAGACACTATGGTTTTGGTGGTAAGGACAGTTAGGCATGGGAACAGATGGGCTCTGGAATCCCTGGGATCACATCTCAGGTTTGACAACTGACAGGCAACCATCCAGGCTGTTAACTGTCAGCACACCCCAACAGAGTTTGGCCCAGGCCAACTAGGAAGCTCCCACAACATGTTTGGGCATGGTTTAGGGGATTGCAAGGACTGAGAATCATTCACAGTTGGCAGTATCGGTCAGGCAATTCTGTTTCAAGAGGAAGAGAGATGAGGCATCTGGGCGTAAGCCAGGCACTACTGTCTCATCTCAGGGCCAGACAAGAGAGCCTGGCTTATTTCATGTATTAACACAAATGCAGTTTCTGGAGTCTCTCATATCCCAACTTTCCAACAGTTCTGTAATACGTTCTGTGCTGTTCACTGAGATGCAGTCATAAAGCAACATTAAAAAGAAACTCATTACATGAATTTTGAGAAGAAATTATTCAGTTGCTCAAAGGAGCAGAAATTGTTAAAGACAATTAGGCAGAACAAGTAGTAAAGTAACTTCCTTCACCTTTAGGTCACCAATTTAAACTTGATACAGCTCAGTGGCGACTGGAACTCATTACCTTCTGAAAGCCTTGCAAGACAAATCACATGTCTTTGTCAATAGCTTCTCATGAAGAACTGTCAGCATCACTACACTTGGTATTCTCTGGTGTTATTCATTTCAGTATAATCAGGGCAGTGGCCAAAGATTCAGTTTTATACCCAGGACTAAACTCCTGCTTGCAGTTAGAACCCCAATATCTTTTGATGTCAAAATAACTTGGGGTCATCGGTAATGAGGTGAGGTCACCTCACCTTACTACAGTTACAGGTCATGCACACAGAGAGGAAGTTCTCACATTTGATTTTGACACTGAACTACTGTGTTCAATTAGTGCTAACTCCTCCAAGTTCCAAGATACACAAGTGTCTTCAGCTATGACTATGAAAAGCCAACAACAATGTTATTTTTATGCTACTATTTGTTTTCACCAAATTAACTTTAAAACAAACCTATCTTAAGAAGCAATTGGGAGCTGAAAGAGATCAAATTAGGAATATAGTATAGTGAATGATAGGAAATAGCAGTAGTAGTGAAGACTTCAAGAACAGGAAGACAGTTTAAGAGGGGTGAAATGGAGGGTAAGGTATTAGAAAAAACAGCAAATTTTCAATTCCTGAAAAGGAAGAATAGTCTGGCTATTTAAGTATTCTTTAATGAGCACAATTTCAAGAACATAAAAATGAGAGCAGCAATAACTTCAGATAGTAAGTGGTTCAGCCAGGAGAGATCTGCATAGAGAAAGAGTTAACGGAAACACAATGGAAACTTGTTTGGGTTTGAAAGGAGTTAATATTATGAAGTAGGTTTTATTTATAAAAAATACTTTGATTTCTCCTGAATTTCTTCCTTCCTCTCTCAACCAAAAGTTCCTGTTGTTGCTGTTTTTTCAGAACGAAAGTACATTGCACCATTTCCTCCTGTATATGTTGAAGTTTTGCAGATATATGAGTAAATATATTGTTAAATGAAAAATATTAACAGAAGATAAAATCCACATCTCACACTGACTGTACCACGTGAGTCTAATATTGGTATAAATGAACCAATGGGAACGGCAGATCACAGAATCTTCAACATGAGGTGCTTAAAATCTGAATTTTTCTTCTCTTCATGATCTGTAACTTTATCTGTTAATTGTACCTACAGTTATGGACAAATTATGCCATCAAACCTAATAATGAAAAAAAAAAAAAACAAAAAAACCTGTCCTTAGTCTGAGAAGTTTAGTTCAAACAGCAGAAACTAAATAGAGTTAAATTCAAAATTTATGCTTTCCTTTGAGGGGTTGCCAGTGAGATGCATAATATCATTGAAGCTATGTCAGAGTCACTTCTTCTTCTAACATCCTCAGTGGCTGGCTGAAAGAAGGGCAGCTGGAATTTAATCTCCTTGCTTTTGTACAGTTGGGCCAGGCTGTCATGTCATTGTGGAGTGGCTCTGAGTGATCCATGAGTACACTTCCTGATGTTATGAATAGCAGCATGGCAGCAATGAATTCTTCTCACTCAGTTTATTCTGAGTTGCACACTTTAAAGGCTTACAGAGGAATAAGCTGCACCTAGCTGAATGTCCTGGGACAGTCCTCCCTCCCACGACTCCCACGTGGAGGTACAAAGTACACTGGGTTTCAGCAGAGCGCAAGGATAGGAAGGTACCAAGAACAAGGGCATAAGTGATGCTGTAGAAAAAGCAGCCTCAGGCAACTGTCTAGCAGTGAGAAAGACATACCTGCCAGGAGTCTGAAGTATTATCCCTAAAATAGCACAGAAAAATGCAGAATTCACCATAAAATCAGAGCTAGAAACATTGCTTTTGTTAACGGCTTTTCCCTGAAAGGGAGTTGCACAATTTGTACCCTTTTTTTGGGACAGGAATTAAGCCCATGTACGTGTACTCCGGAGGAAGCACACTATAGATTGAATTCCTGAGTAGCCTGGCAAGTTAACCTCCAGTGATGGCTCTGACTGTGGGGCTGAACTTCTCAAGAGGATGGTGAAAGACTGGAATCCCACTCAGCTCTCTCTCCACAGACAAACTATTTATCAAGAACACATGAGGTGACCTTTGAATAAAGTTTAGATCATTTCCATCTAAGGGGCACCAAAAGCAGGAGGGGAACAGAAGCTGGGCCACTGTATGGCAATGCAGGTTACAGGGGAGCCACAGGCCAAGGGTAAAGGCTGTGATGAACACCTGCTTCTGCTTTCACACCATGCAAACAAGGGATACTGGAGCAGAGTTTAAGTACAATGCTTCCTGGTATTGTACTACCTGGCAGGTAAGCTTCTCTTCTTTCAACTAGAACACTGGTCAGCACGTTGTATTCAAGCCAGAAAACTGCACTGGCACCTCTTGAAATCAGATTCAGTGCAGACTTTTAGAAGTGAATGCCACATTCTTCTTCAGGAGATTATTTTCTTTCATATATAATCTGTTTTAATTTATCATATATAATCTCTTCATCTTGATTTCCAGTTGGTTTATTTTGGTTTGTTTTTTTAAATTTAGAAACAGAAGTGACAAATCAGTAACATATTATAAAGTAGTGCTGCGAACTGCCAAGGTCTCCAAATACTCCTAATATTGCTTGTGCATTAGAAAAGAAAGTTATATCTATGGTTAACAAGAGGAAGATGTCTTACAGATTTTTTTTTTTTTTTAAATGTATTTCCATCTATTCAAACATTCTAGATTCATAGTTAGTCAAAAGAAGTATGGCAAAGAGCAGTAAAGAAGATATTTACTTTTCCAAGCAAGATCACAGTGACATTATTCCCTTATCAACATATTACTAAATCTGCATTAACAAAAATGCATGAGGACATCAGATGTTTCTTTCCTGCAGGATTATCTGTATTTTCTTTGTAGAAAAATCCCTGCTGTATCTCAGTTTGTCCTCTCCAGCACACGACACTTCAACTTCCATGTAAACATAGCAAGACATATTTAATCTCCTTGTTCTCCTCAGAATCAAGGAAAAGTACAAAGTTTTACACTCTTCATCGTTGAAGTTGTATCCAAATAAATATTAAATTTTTGTATCTTTATATAAATTGTTCTACTTTCACTTCATTAAAGGTTTTGAGCTTGTTATATGAGTTTCAGAGTCTACCTGGAACAATGTGAAGGGTTTTTCATAATGCAGAATGAAAACTGGTCTGCTGTCAGATGGACCTACCAAGGTGCTGGATGTGATCTCCTCTAGAAGATTAAACACAGACAGATTTGAAACAAAAAGCCAGTGTGGTCACTGGTAATTCAGCAAACTTTGAAATACAAGGTTTTCTTCTCCGAAGAAGTTTCCTGTAAGAGTCTGAAGCTCGAGACTTTATCTGTGTGGCCAATATAGTCTTGAGGGAGATCAGTTAAACTATGGAGAGCAAAAGGTCTGATGTATTATTTATGAACTACAGCAAACACAAAGAAGAACACCGAATTCTTGTCAACTTCAAATGGACTAGATGGCTGTCCCAGATACTCTGACTAACAGGAAAGGACACAGAATAAGATTTACCATTTCCATGAATGAATTCAACACTTATCAGTGGAAACCGTGATGTAACTGGGCAGATCGAGGCAAAAATGGAGCCAGGCCCAAACTGAGCATTCTTCCCAGCTCCTTGCTCCTGCACAAGCTCCTGACCTACTCACACCTACTCTCCAAGACCAGTGTCCCTTCCCAGCCAACTGCTGCTTGAACAGAGCCATATAAAACAACGTGACGATTCTGCAAATTAAAACAAGCTACAATGGGACTAAATTAATTTTCAGTTGTGTCTGTTTTGAGCAAGGATTTGGTAATAGCTTTTCAGAAATATAATGCCAGAACACAGCTCACCCATTTTATAGCCTGCGCTGAAACAAAACAGAAAAAAATAATAAGGAAACAAACAAACAACCCCCCACAAAGCCAACATAATGAAGAGGAGGAAAAGCTACGTTATATCCTCGTGTTCTGAAATCAGAGGTTGCCTCTACAGGAAATTTGATTGGCTATTCTTGATGTCACTCACCTCATTTGTGAGGCTTAATTACTCTCCATTCACGCAGAGAGCAGCAAGCTATGCCATAAACCTAATCTAAGAACTCCACAGCTCAGCCTGCAGCCTGTCATTGGCTTTTATCCAGTCCAGCCACAAGAGTCCAACAGGTAAATCCAAACACCCTCACAAGCAAACTGCACTTACACAGAGACTCCCATATAATCCAAGAAACAGCCAATCAAGTTTAAGGACCAGCAGTGGCTCTGTAACATGCAGCAGGATTATCTATCACTACCAGTGAGCTGCTAACACACTCGTTTCTGTACTTACTAAGAAAGAGAAACTGTCTTCAGGGAGTCAGATACCCACCTGAAGGTGCACGTGAGCACCTGGTGCCTGCACCCGTGTATGCTGGTGAACCTGGTGTGATATGAGGATGACCTACACGTTTCTGAGAAAGTATCTGCAAGTCTAAAGGGACTAGGCTGTACATGCAGATACTCACCTTGTCCTGGCTTCTGCAGAGGCTGGCTTGCAGCTGGGACATGAGTTATTACCCTCATCACTACAGGCCTATGATAAAAGTAGTTACTTCTATGCACACAAAGCCTACGTTTATTTCTTGTTCTGTCCTTTCCAACACTTTACATTTCTGATGCCTGCTTTCATCTGCTTCCCTCATGTCTTCCATCAAGTTTTCCCGTTGTGATCTTTCTCATACATTGGGCAGGGTTTTGTAGGCAGAAGCATACACTCAGTAAGGTTGTTTTCTAAGTCTTAAAAGAAGAAAAAAAGCAATTAAAGGTGAAATCCTGATTGCACAGAAGTCAATGTTAAAATCCTATGGCTTTTAACAGTTCTTTGTTGAAGGTCTTTTTCATACTCTTTTTCATACTCTTTCATGAATTAATGAAATGTCATGTTGCAGTGTTTCATCTCAAGACTGTCTTTTCATTCAAATGATAATGTGCAAAACTTGCAAATTATTACAGAAAAAGTGTTTCTTTTTGGCATGTATCATATACTGTATCTTTTATAATGCAGTAGAGTAATGCTGGTACCATGTTAAGGGTTATACCCCAGTGCACAGCAGTGAATGATTCCAGTTGCAATTACAAAAAGATTTTTTACATTTTTAAATTAATCTTAAAATATGACACATATAGATGGTGACTCTTAACAGCTTACAAGCACTCAATGTGATATCATATTATAGTATATCAAAATCAAACTTCCACCATTATTTTTCTCATACTAAATAAATCCTTTGGATTAATTATAAACTACAAAAATGTTCTATGAAGATTCAGTTTCCTAAAAATATTCCCTAATGTTATTCTTCCCATGTTCAGGTAAAACACCATGTTTGTAGAGAAATATGGTAAAATTAAATAAAATATTTTTTAAAACAATGTTCCTTCTAAATTTAAGTGAGTCTTCACTCTAAAGCTTAACTGTCAGCTTTTCTGCTGGGATTATGCACCTTTCACTCCAATCTTATAAATTATGTTTACCATAATGATTCCTCATACAGTTTTTCATAATGTTTAGCTTTAGCCCCCATCACAACAGAATGTCAGAGCAGTTTATATTAACTTGTTTATGGTAGTGTTCGTTAAAGATTTGAATGAGCACTCTCAAATTACTATTCTAATATACAGAAAGCTTAGAAGAAATTACAACATTCACCAAAATGTTGCCAGTAACTAAGTAGGCTCTTTATATAAAGCAATTATTCAAAACAATAAAGCACACATCATTAACATACCACCTATGTCTTGTCTTAACAGAAACTAACTCAAAGTGATACACTGAAGTAAAAAGTCACTCAGACATTTCTCTGATAACTTGAATTCCTCTTCAGTTCAGCCAAGCTCACATGTACTCTTACTGAAGATAACCATTCATCATGTCCCTCACTCGAAATGAACATGTGAAAATAACATTTGCAGAGCTGTCCAATGTTTTGTATAATAGCCTCTCCTTTTCCACAGGGAAGGTACTTAAATCTAGTCCTAGCAAACCTAGTCCAAAAGTGGTATTTGCAGCCCCCAAATCAGAAACGGAATATTGAAATAAGGGTAGACCAATCAGGGCACCAAAATCTGGAAACTTTCCCCCCTGAACACTACAGTGCAGAAGTCCCTTTATAACTTTAGCTCTTAGTCTCCTAATTTTCTAAAGATCTTTGTGTTTTATAATAAAAGAAATACTATTACACTGAAGTGTCTGAAACACTTACTATTAAATTATGCTTCTTGTACCCTTCACGTGGCTTAACGCTATTGGCTAAGTTGCTACATCTTACACAGGCTTCAACGTACTATAATAATGATGTTAATCAATGTGGTGTAGTAAAAAGGAATATATTGAGATATATGTGTTCCCATACAGTGTGTGATAGGCTTACCACATTGATTGTGGGAAAATTCCTAACAAGAGAAGCAGACTTGTGCTATGTCTAGAGACCAGACATGAAAACAATTACAAGGAGGATGCCAGTAGCCATCCTTGCCACCTTTGAGGGTGGGGGAAGTATACATCATTCATTTAACATCTTTCATTAATGAGTCTGCTCCTTTATTTTCTTAGGGTTGTCTTCTGAACTGTACTCACAAAGGCCACAGGCTACACTTTGACATTGATTTATAAGAAGAACTCTCCAGTGAAAGCCAAAAGGAACTATGTTTATAAATACATGGTACAGTATCTTCAAAAACGTAGGAAAAGCTTTTGAATTTTTTAAACACAATGGACTTTCTTATCCAGACAGCATTTGCTTCTGTAGTAGAAAAATGTACCCAGGACATTAAAGGACACTGCAGAATTCTTTAAACCTTTTTCTCACACATTTCTGATACCTCCAGTAAAACAGATTTTTTGAGTGCTTTGATGAAGTCTACTTCTTATCAATTTCACACAAAGCTGCACATGGATGAGTTACTCTTCTAGCCAAGGGGCTGGGGAAACTCACAGTCAAACCAGGTATTCCCATTTCTTTTTGCTTCCAGTTCCAAAACTCTCAACAGCAGGGCAACGGGGAGCACAGGAAGCATCAGACTTAGCAGAGAAAATATCCAGCTATACGCTGTGCTGCATCTTACATGTATTAGTGAGAAAGTACAAGGAGGTGGATTGAAAACAAAACAAAGAGATGGAGCTACAATCAACTGAAGTGTAAAACCCTGCTGCAATCAAACCAGTTGGAATCATGCTGATTGCTCTATGGTGTCACATACGAAGAAATTACTAATACATTCATTCCTGCAAAATCAAATACCTCATTCCAACTCTGGTTAATAAATAAATTTTCCTGTCGGCCAACATTTACATTATGTATTAGCTGCTAATACAATCAAGCAATAAATACAACCTTTTAAAGCATGATAAAATGCTTTTTAACAAAGCTTTTTAAGAAAAAAAATCCCAAGTTTTAATGGGAATTAAACTGGTTTTTGAATAGCAGGAAACCTCAGAGATTTTGTATTTCATAAGGGACCATAAGAAATGTTAATTTCCAGAAGAAAGATGAAGTGAAAAAGATCTCAGAAATAGAGAGCCTTGGCACACACTAAATGCACACTATAGCATTTAAATCTTTGCTGAATTTTGTGCATTATAGCATGTTTCTGCCCTTAATAGGGAATAAAACTCACATCAAGCCTCATCTGGGATCACTACAATCTAGGGTTTTGCTACAAGTTCTGGGGAAAAAGGGCAAACTGGCATTCATCATATTTGCTCCTTAGACTTATGGTTTGCAACTTCCTTCTGACACTGAAAATAGGCGTAAATTTAGGAAGAAGAGGAGGCAGGAAAGGGAAGAAAAACAACCTTCAATATTCTATATTGAGGAAAAAGCAACTATATAAATCAAAAGGTTGACTTATCAGTATAGAGATTTTTAATAGAACAAAATATCAAGGGGAGTGCGCCATATGGATCAAAGCACTCTCACATATGTTAGGTTTTTTTCATTTGAAAAGGAACATATGTGAGGAGATGCATAAGAAGTCATTTCTGAAGATCTCATCTGGCTTATTTTTAATTGGAATAATATTAGATTTTCTATCTAAGTGAAAAACAAATGACTGCTGTTGCTTCATTAAGTATTACTGTCAGTTATAGATTGATAGATTTGGATACTGTTTTCTTGGAACATGAAAGCTGGATTCATGAGGAGCTAAAGTAACCACAAAAAAGGGAGAAAGAAGACTACATAGTATGAAATACTTATAATACATGGAAGGTTATATATTGTCTGTCAGATTTATTTTATTATAATTTTACTAGGCCCTTAGACTTAAAGGATTTCACAACTTCAGCAGGACAAAAAGACATATAATCAGATACCCATTCAGAAAGTCAGAACTGTACATCTCCAAACACAGTTGCTTGAAGTCATTTTTTGATACCATTTTATTCCTCCATTATAGATTTCATCATAATGTGCCAGAGTCTTGGTCAGTTCTTGCAAAACTATAGCATGATTTTGTGATTTTAATGGAATTAAGTTACTCAGTGGAATAAATAACTCTAGGACTGAATTTCAAACTCTGTTGGTATTATTTGGACAGAACTCAAAAATAAAGCAATATTCTATCTCTCTGGAATGTATATGCTTTCCCTGTAGTGGGTTCTACTACACAAAGCAATTACAAGACTAAACATGTATAAGATAAAACAACTAATTAAAATAAATTATTTAAACTAATTTTATAAATAAATAAAACCAACAAGCATTATCAGACTGATTGATTTACTTATATCTAGCCTTCAGATATTTTATGTGACTCCCCTGAAATGGATGAAATCCTACTGCTAATGAATCCATCACCAGAAGCCTTCAGCATCTAGACCTGCAGGTAGGTGCCCCTTTGGCATGGATTTAAGAAACTTTAAGTGTTACCCACCCATTGTCTTCTCTTTGTATTTTAGTCAAATCTGCAAAACGCTTATTCTCATTGTAAGCCAATAGTTCTTATTTACAAATGCATAATCCAGTAACTTCTGCTAAGGGAAGGGTACTCTTTTCAGGTCAAATTATACCAAAAATTTCACTGCTGCTGCTCATCAACTTGAAAAGGTCCTGTATGTGTCAGTGTGGTCTGTCCACCTCAGGATGTCATGGGCCTCAATGAAAAGATCTTGTGCTCAAGAGGAAGTCTGGGAGATATGGCTCAGGTAGCTGTAAAGATCTGCCATAAACCACAAATTACTTTGCGTTCTGGTTAATTTTGTAAGAAAACAATACATATAAACATTATGACATATGGAACTTTGGAAAGATCCTACGTCAGGTACTCAGCTGAAACCTTAACTAGCACTGACACGGTGCTAAGGACGATGCCAAGCCGCTGCATAACAAGTGGCTGCTTTCTATGAGCAAATGTCTGGGCCAGCTCAGTTCCATTAATGTTTTACTCCATTATCTGAGAGCTGACATCTTTTCAGTAATTACTGCAGATGATACCACCTCTAGTGTAATTAAAGAACGATTATTTAGAGTGAAGTGAGCCAAGATCATCCCCGTTCTCTGTTTAGGCCAAAGCCAAAGAAGGGCTTGTCAAATAAAATGGATGTTTTGCATTAGGGAGCAAAAAAAGGGTGATGTAAAGAGTCAAGTAATTTGATGGGCAACGCTGCAGTGGAATTAATTCAATATGTTCAATACGGTCAGTTCCATGTGCAGTAATATTGGACAGATGGGTATGATAGCTATGTACTTTCACTGCCTTTGCATTAGTGATTCAGTACTTACAAAGCAAACCTCAGTTCCTGGCTTGCTGCCCAGCGAGAGAAAGACTGGAAGCAAAACACATTAAATGCTCCTGCAAATCTACATACTCTGCAACCTTTCTGAAATGAGCCTCTTTCAAAATGACCCTTTGGTTACCAACCAAAAAAATAATCATCATCCTAACAGGAGCCTATAAACTTTTTGGATTAACGGTTAAATAATAATGAACAAGAACTGAAAGGAGCAATTCATTTTGTATGAATACTAATCAGAGGAGGTTTGATGCACTCTTTGGGTTTGACAGTAACTAGGTATAAGGACTAATTACATCTCTTACTTAAAACATAAATTGCACATTTTAAGGCATTACTTAACTGAAGAATGGAGTTAATAAATGCATTCTATCAGACACTGGAAGGTAAAAGATCACAGCTGACCAAAACATATGTTTCCTAATGCATCAGAGTTCAGTGTTTATACAACAAAGGTCATGTTTGGTCAATTGGAAATAACAAGTTTTCCCTTCAGGAGCTGATGGAAAGACAGAGATTCTCAGGCACATAGGGAATTATTTAGATACAGTCACAGTAAGTTTAGCTCCTTGGACAGTAGTCATCTTTTCAGGCGTTTGCACACGACTCTTACAAATGCCATCCACAAAAGATGGGCAAGTTCCCTTATTCTGAAAATGAACATGTCATCATTAACATTTAAAAAATAGATCTAAGAAGGATAGGATACTGTCTGGAATCCTGAATGCTGGTGGCCTTGCTAGAATAGTAAGCTGTCCACTGAATGACTGGACTCAAATAATTTATATTTACAGACTGTTTAATTCAGCTATCCATAATTTCAAGAGAAAAACAAGAGCTCAGAAACACTGTTACCATTTGACCGTTTCATTTTGGAGTTTCTTAAATTCCAGACTCAATGCCATAATAGCTCACCAGTTTTTAGTGGACTGCTTCTTCTCTTCTAGCCTCCTGTGAGGAAAGACAATGTGCTAGAGAGTGTGATATTGACCTATCAAAGTGGTCTCTTTCTAGTAATAAAATACTGGAAAAGTGGGACTTGCTCTGCAATTAAGCTTCCCAAATTGAAGGCTGGGCTTCTGCTTTAGTTATGGGACAAAGTATTTTAGAAGTTGAGGGAAAAAAATTAAAATTATGAAGAACTGGCAGATACAAAAGATGGAAAGTGGTGTGGTCAAATGAAAAAATACTGACACTGATTAATAGTTTGGAATATGGAGGAGTACATGGCTGATTATCAGCAGGTTTTCTTTGCTTCCTGAGACATCCTCCTTTCACTGGTATGACAAGCTGCAATTCCTAATCTGAGAAAGCCCTGAGATTTGAGGCTGACAAACCACAATCTTTTTGCTGAACAAAAACTGAGCAACCACGTCTGTCCATTCATCAGGATGAGATAAAAGCACTTACAAACAATGAAACGTCCTCTGTGAATACAGAATATCCAAATTCTCAGAGCTGAGACCTGAATATATCCCCTCCCCACTCTCCTCAAACCACAGCACGACCACTCTTACCACTTTTTTCTGGTCCTATGACTGCATGATAGGTTCACACAAACAGATTGCTGCAGCAGGACTGACAGAAAGCTGCCTGCCCAGATGGCTCTCCAGCTTCGTGGCTAGAGCAGACACAGAGGAGATGTCAGGTCCTGCCCTCCCAGGCAGTGGGAAGAGCTGAATCAGCACAGCCTCTTGAGTCACTTGAAACCCTCAGCTAGTTCACGACAGTGAGAAGCGTCTTTTATCTGACACTCATTCTGCGTCATTTGCTTCAAGAACAGGCACCACATGAAGCAAAACTGATAGAAGAGCATCCAGACTATAAACCCCCATGAGACAGGCTCTTAGCTTTTTAATGGTGTTGATACTCAAATTCCTGTGGCAGTCCTACAGGCAAGTAAAGGATTTAATTGTGAAACTGAAGAAAACTATAGAGTCTATGCAGCAGCTGAAGATGATTCACTTCTAGACTTGGCCTGGAGAGACTTCTGCCTGTCTGGGTGATGCTGTAGACTTTGAATGTGCCCTTCAGCCTGTGTAGCACAAAGACATTGGGCCACAGATTCTATGAGGAATCTAAGCTAAGCTAGGGCAACCTACAAAGAAGGTTGTGGACTTTTAGCATATGCTTTTTCTTGAGTAACAATTACCTATTGCTGCTGCTTTCAGTGAGTAAACAGAACATGGAAGACACATGAGAAGCTCAGGATGAGGCCACAGGAGAGCTGAAGTTCAGACTGTACCTGCATTCTGGCTCACAGCCAAGGCAGTTAGTAGATATATTTTGTATGAGAATGTTTCAGAGCAACGTCTGCAACCATTCAGCACTCTACGTATAAGTTCTACTTAACGCAGATCAAAGCCTAGTGTCAAAGTTCTCTGCATAATACATACAAACAGAATGCAAAACCTTCGGAAATAACACCCGGTACATGTTTCTCTTGCATTTAAAATCATTTTAGTGCATGATTTACATCTGTTTATTTAAAAAAAAACATATATCTGATTGGCAAGACTATTCAGCAAATGAGGAAAAAATGTATGACCTCACACAAGAAATACAGGTTCACAATATTTTTAGCAAATAATGCCTTAAGTGCATAAGGAAAATACACTATCCTGCACAGGAGATTAATTTGGGGATAGTGACTAGATAGGTATCACTAAAGTTTAGGACTAGAGTACAGAAACTGAGATGTGACATTTCTAACCTGTATGGACTTGTTCTCATAAAGGTGTCACTGTGTTTCAAATACAGAACTTTAGGGAAGCCAGAAGCCTGATCTTTTTTGCCAGTTCCATTCCCCAAAATCACCACAATAAATAAATTATAGCATATATTATAAATATATGCTTGAAATGGAATGTCAAACCTGAATACTGTCAAAATTGAGAAAGTTAAAATGTTACACTGTAATGACATATAAATTTTGAATTATCATAATCAAATGAAACAAATGATGGCAAAATTTGGTATGAGATCTCTTCCAATACCTACACTAGATAAAGCAAAATCTCACATATATCCTTCAAAGCTCTCAAGAAATACAGTTCTCTAGCCTTTAAATATGGCAACAGTACAAGAATCAGGCAGCTTCATTTGGAGGTTTTCACTTTTATGACTTTTTTTTCTAGATCAAAGAAAAAGATATCCCTAATGCTCCCTGTGATTATCCTGAAAAAGATTGACATGAATGTTTATTCACAGGGAATACTTCTGGAGCAGGATTCATAACAGAACTATTATTATTATTGTCATTTTACACATTGAGAACTCATGTCTATAAGGGATTAAGCAACCTAAGCCACACAGAAGACTCTGCAGCTGAAAACAGGTTGTTCATTAACGTATTTTTGCACTGAATGCAAAGACCCCTCAACATCTGCCTTCCACTTTTCATTCACACAGTCTCTGGTAGGATTTGTATCCCAGTTGATTCCATCACTTGCTATTGTAATACAAGCAGTTTTAGCATCCCTCATAAGCTGTTATTTAAAACTTTAAATCTTTGCTCTATGCAAGTTTAAATTGCTGAATTGTTGATTTCATACTTATAATGTTTTAAAACCATGTTGTGACTGTTTATTTTGAGATGGGTTTGGTTTTAGATCAGGAAATTGTTATGTACACGAAAAGAGGTACCGACATTCTGACAGGAGGCTGCTTGCTAGAATTCTACAATAATTCTCTCCTTGAAGTCACTCAGAGACCAAACACCACCAACATCACAACCATTGCCTGCAACTCTCTGATGACAATAGATAATATCATAGAAAACTTACTGCAGGGAGTGTGTAGGTTAGCAAACAAACCACCAATCATTTCTCTTTCTAGTAGTGGATAATGTATCTTCCCTCTTTGTTTCCTTATTGAAAAAAATATGTTACCAATTTTTCATTCTTCTGACTCTCATAAACACATTTCTGAGCCTGCTTTTTCCAGACTTCCATTGTACCATTACCTATGACAATTATTTTTCTGTGACCTTACTTTTGGTAGTGCAAAGAAATCAGGTAATATGGAGAAAGCAATATCAATTAAAAGCCCATCATGCAAGATGCACACGGACATTTGGAACAGAACAACATGGACAATACTTTTGGGAGTGGTGAAAGTACCAGGGGCCTCTGTACTAGCTTTCTCCCTGCACTGCCCCACATACCTTCAACAGGTGACAAAGCCCTCCACAGGGCATTCTAACTTTCCTAAGCATCAATCTGGGGACCTCCTTTGCCATTCTGTAATCAGTTGACTGATTAGTGCTACAAAATTTAACAAATATTTCTTATTATTAAATTTTGATCTTCAGGTGTTTTAACATTATCCAACCTGTGAGATAAAGATCACTCCTAGAGATAGGGTTTGGAAAGCTCATTTACAGCTTTCTTTCAAGGTTATGAAACCTTTGAAACACTAGCATTTTAAATATAAGCTTTCAACAGCAATATAATCTTACCCAAGCAAATTTCTGCTTTATGTAATGTGAAAAGTGGATGTTACCTTAGGCTGTGCTTCTTATTTAAGTTCATACAGGGCTACACCCTAGAAGGAAGTTCCTTTTCTGAAATGTCAGAATAAGAACAGGATAAGGGGATGACTTATTTTCTGCCTGATGCCATCTGATTCTGAATTTAAATGAGCAAAACCTCAGGAGACTGGTATTTTTCCTAGAGAATCATATGGTGCTTCCACTGGGAAAATATTTACAAGTGAAATGCATTTGGAAAAGACTGATGTTAAATGCTGGTGTCATTGGAACTGCTTAGATTTGTTCAAACAGTTGTGCAAGTCTGAAATCATTATTCCTCAATATTTAAAAAGCACAGAAGAAATATTTCCAGTATTTTGTGCACAAGACAACATCATTTAATAAACACAAGGTACAAGGACCTGAACTGCAGCCATGGTCAGAAAATTTTCAGGTAAAAGCACAATCATATTTTTCCCTATGTTTCAGTCGTGCTTATAAAAAGAACACAAGTTCAAAACTCTTCCGTTTTGCAACCACCTGGCTCCATCAAGGAGCTTGCAGAGAGGAGAGCAGAGGAATTTTGTGCTGTGTCATGTATTAACACCATAATTATCAGCTCAGCCTTAATTCCAGTAAGATACTTTTATGTAAGAGGGAAAAAACTGGTAGCTTTTCATGACCCAGAAGGTGGTTATGCTGCCTGCTCTCTTGGCTGGGAAAGCTTTATCTCCCTGAGGCTGCAGCTTGCCCTGTGGAACAAGAGGTGTCAAGAGAGGCCAAAGCTGCTGCCTCCCATTGCTAGGGCACGTTTATTCTAAAGCCTAACAGTGATGGTTTAACAAGTGCTTCTCTGATCAATAACTTGACAGAAATACCAACTGGTTTGGGGAATCATTTGTGACTGGGATACAACAGATTTCATCCTCGCTTTGAGAATCGTCTTCATACTTTGCATGTTTGCTAAATGCTAGCTGAAGAAAGCAGTACATTTCCATTTCAATGAAAAGCAAAATCTTTAACTGCAAACCAGCTGCAGTGAGTGAGAAAGCAATGCAAAGCTTTTTGTTTCCCAATGGAAACTGTCTACTATCCAGAACAGTGGTCTTAATTCCTAGTAGGTTTAAAATTCTATTATAGCAACCAACCATAAATACACTTTGCAAGAAGCTTCAGAGCAGTTTCAATCATTAAATACACATTTTATTTTTTCCCAGTTGTGTAACTCTTCCAACTATTAAATATTAAAACATTACTTTGCCACTCAGGTCAGTTCAAGAAACCAAGTAAACTCCATGGAAAGTATCCTGGTGGCTTTTCTGGCAAGGCATAACTCCAATATGAAAACTGAATAGAAGGCAAGGGGTCAGGACCATAAAGACTTGCTTGGAAAGTGTTTCAGATTGTTTACTGACTACTAATAGGGCATGGGCATGGGCCTACAGCATTCCACATGCACCTCAGTGTAACTAAGGAGCTCTCCAAAGAAAAATCACAGCAAATAGGTAGCAGAGGCACTATGATAACGAAGACTAGTGATAATAACATTAGACTCACCCTGAATATCAGCATCTGAAATCAGTCAGCAGTTGGCCATGGGAATGATTGTGGTTGTTTTGCATCTCCCATCCAGGCACATAAGCGTGAGGACAGAGTCACAGTAACACAGTTACAGAGTTTCTGGGCTGGATTAACCCAGAGCACAAGGTGAGCAGAATGTAGATCTATCTGCAGCTCTTTGTTCCAATACATCCTACCTGGGTACAGAAGGTCACTCCAGACTCTCTGTTATGAGTGTCTACGTTGAAAAGTTCAGATCTGTGACAATTTGCACTGCAGAAGTTTTTAGAGACAACGTTGTAGCCCTTTAAATAATGGAACTTTCAATATTTAGTGTAAAATTCTGCTTGGTTTATGTACAATAATTAGATACAGTAAAAAAAACTACTAGCTACAACAGTAGCCAGTTATCACTATCCTTCAACATTTTTAAAAGTTCTAACTTCCTTTATTCATTCTGACATGTAAGTATTCTCACTTGATCATATTAATGAAATGAAAGCTACTAAACAGTAGAATTTGTGTGTCCATAAGTTGCTTTTAGGGAAAAAAAAATTAGTTATTCAATTAAAAAAAAAACAAACAAACAAAACAAACAAAAACAAACAAACAAACAAACAAACAAACAACCTATCTCTACATATTTTAATTTTCTTTCTGTTCCTCTGCTAACAGCACACTCCTACTCTTCAAGCATCAGAAAAATCCACAATAGTGCTGGCGATTCACAGGAGCAGTGAAGTAGCAGTACAGCTGGAGGGTTCTGCTGCTTAACAAAATACTTGGTTCCTCTGTGGTGCTCTTCAAGCCCTGGCTCAATTCTTGCCCAATATTCCAATGTCTAGCCATCCAGTGGTTTTGGTTGGTTGGTTTGGTTTTTGTCATGTTTAAGGTTGTGCTAATACTGTTTTAAACAAGACATCACAGCTTCGGTGTCCTGTATGAGCTCCAATGCAAAAATAAACAATGTGACTTTCTTCTGGAACATATTTTCAGTATATAATCTGGACTGATATCAGCTTGAAAAAATAAATCCATGGAAAAGCTTCAAAAGGGCCCTGTGTCAGATATTATGGCATTATGCTACTTCAGAGCTAGAACCACCATCTGTATTTCAGTAATACATACAAATGCTTTATTCCACACAGTGTACAAAGAAGGTAATTGAGTAAGAATCTAATCAGTAAAAAAAATCTCTCAATTTAATAATTTTTAAAACTGGTAGTTGTTCTCAAGTGAAATAGTATGATCAAGATGTTATACCAAAGTATTTTGAATATTGCTATTTAAAAGCAAATTCCAAAATACTTTACTCTGAATAGATAAAGGGCCACTCATAACTCCTGTAATACTACTTTGACTTTTTAAATCAAAATGAAAAGTTTAACCATTCCCAAATCAAAACACTTCATTACGATTCAATTTAGTATTAACCTCTCTAGACAAGCAGCCACAGTGCCTTGTAAGAGTTATAATTTATTTGCCTTATCCTCCTATATGAAATGGGCTCTTTGGCCTTCAGTAATGAACTGTGGTGATCCTTTGACTCTCTCAGGGTATCATTTGGTTCAACAACAGCAGCAGCAAAATCAGCAGCACACCATGGGAATTCAGCTGAGAACAAAGTTCAATACAGAGAAGAAATCAATGGGCGAGGAAAGAATATGTTTAAATCCAAGCACTAAGGACCCAGTAGAAAAGCTATCAGCTCCCCTAAGACTTAGGCACGAGGAGTAAGGCAAAACAGTGAGAGACACATTCAGATTAGATCATTAAAACCTGAACTGATGAGTGATTCTTATCAAAGGAAACACTTTAGAGATGTACAGAAAGTGAATCACAAATAGTCTAACAGTAGTTTAGTCAAAGGAGAAGAAATTTTCTCAATATATTCTAAGCAAGCCTCAAGAAGAGAAAAGAAATGGTCTGAAGTGTACGAAACATTTGAAAAGCCGTTAAAAATCACCACCAATTTAATCTCATTGAGTTATTCTAATTTTACTTTAAATTCTACACCTGAAAAGATCAGAAGTAAAATAACAAGGTATAATTCAAAAAAAAAAAGTTAATAGATGATATCTGATTACAGCAAATCAAAAAAAAAAAAAAAAAAAAGAAAAGAAATGTCCTAATCAAATTGAATTAATGAAAGAGCACCTGTTAAAAAGCAAAATGAAGAAGTAGTTATCATTCAGACCACCAGGAATTGCATTATGCATTGTGGCAGACACAAAATGTAAACTAGTTCTTTCCTCAATAAAGGTGTTTCTCTGTGACTGTGTCTCACCTGTGGTGATTATCTGCCAGTTCCAATTAACTTCAACAGAGAAAGATGCTAAACTGAGGTTGTTAAAATGCATAACTACAGGTACATAAAAATCCCATCCTTGGATAACAGTTTACATGCACTCACATCTGCTTAGATTACAATAGATCTGTTGGTACAAGACAGATTTTAGGGAGACATTCTGCATGACAAATCCACATCTAATAAGATCTAATCCCAAACAAAATTATGGCATAGTTGATATGCAACCCAGTGGATTATTAAATTTGGGGAAATACGATCAATCCTGCCTATTTCAAGCAACTAGAAAGAATAATGTAAAATAAAGATGGCACAAGCTAAACTGAATAAAAGTAACTATTTGAAGGATCTTTAGCTGTAGCCATAGAAGTAGAAATCTCAGCAGCACATCCTTCTAGCAAGAACCCACAAGGATACACTCTTGGCCTTACATTGTTTCACTTCTCTTTGGTTAATTGGACAAAATCCAGCCAATCTGTTCTCTGGTAAATGTCACAGACCCAGAAGGATCAGAAAGCACTGACCTATAACAAGGATAGCCCCTGAAACCAAGGCAATCTGGGTAGCTTGGGAAGGTGCATACAACTATGTAATGTCTTCTTTGATACAGTCCAATACAGTTATACCTGTGGTATCAAAAGAACGGTGATTATACCACAGCAGAGATTGTCCTGCAGGGAGAGGGTTCTTGAAAAAGCTACTGAAATTCCAGTGGATAATCAGCCAGGATGTGAGATTTCAGCAGAATCCAAAAGGTCTAATACTCAGAAATAAACAGAAAAAAAAACAACTCCTCAACTAAGCAGAAATATTCAGAAGGTGGTATCCAAGCTTTGACCAACCCCTAAAAAAAGCCTTAGAACACAAGAGGGTCCTGAAATATCCCATGAGAATGGTTATGTGCCAGGACAATATGCATGGGGGAATGCAGTAGCTCCCCGTGCTTTATTTATCAAAAAGCTTGAGGTCAAGCCTTTGAGATCAACTATTGCTCTGTAGATGAAAAATTTGGCAATTGGCTCAGTCTACCAGACAGAAATATGAGATTAAATGGCCAGAAGATAAATTAGAAACAGTCAGAAATAAGGCTCAGTTTTGTAACAGAGCCAGCATACAGGCAAACAGAAGATTTTTCAACACTGATCACCTTAAAGATGAGGTGGTTGTGTTTCTTCCTATAGGATCTGCACCAATACAAACAAAAATTAATTCATGAAGTCAGACAAGATGACAATAACACTCCCTCCTGGCTGCATAATCTATTGCCTACATGTTCATGCCCATCAGTCTTGACATCTTACATAAACAAATATTTCATTTAATGATTTTTTTTTTTTAAACTAAGAGTTAGCCTTGGAAAAGAAACTTAGAATAATTGTTTTTCCTTTAATAAAAAGTATTTTTTCTCTGTATTGTAGCAACCTGATTTTTTTCTTTTGATTCAGCTTACAAAATTAAATGTAAGCTACTATTACAAATTTAATAGTTTCTACATTTATTTTTTACTGCCAAAGTCATCTTTTCATGCTTACATTTTTCATCAAAATATCACCTATCATTTTTGACACGAATTATAAAATACCAGCAATACAAACACTCATTCTCAAACACCATTTCTTATTGTGATCTGGCTTTTATTTTATCTAAATGAAAAATAAATTATTAAAAAATAAATAAAAGTTATATGGTAAGAATATTTCAGGCAGCATTAGTCTGGATCATAACATTCTTAGACTTAATTACATGCTGTTCTTCCATGTCACTTTCACATATTATACTGCCTTATCCTCTCCATTTTTTATATGCTGCTATTAATATTTAACTATCAAATGTCTTTTACTGGAAGACATTTAAAGATCAGGTGACTAGGAAATAACCATTCATGCAGCTACTACAGGCTATATTATATGGCAAACTGGAAATCCCTTCTATCTAAATAGTAAATCTACATACATATTTGCTAGGTATAATATTTATTACCATTTGGGTTTAGATGTTCTCTGAAACAGCTTAATTCAGTGCCTTGTAATACTATTTAAAATGTTAGATATAGGTAGCCCTATTAACTTCACAAATGTAGCATTAAGCACGTGTTTGAATGGTGTGTTGAAACCTAAACTTAAACCTGCTGTCATCTTACATATCAAAAGATTTTGGTCAGTTACGAAAATTACATTTCTAGATTTCATCAAATAGTAATAGCTTTAAAACAGACTGTGATTCAAGGCAGGATTATCTTCTCTGTAAGTACTGAACTACAATATCTTAAGTGAGGAGGATCACAGCATCATTTTCAGCTCTGTAGGTGTCACACCTTTGCTATTCCATCTATTTAAAATGCTATGGAGCTTCTGCATGACTAAGAACATATTTCAGTTGTTCTGACTGTATGACATGCGATAACACTCCTCCACTTTTGCAGAGGTTGTACTGCTTTGTGAGGTGAGGGAGATACTGCTGTCAGCCTGATTTGATTCACTGTTTGGTGTATTTTCAATTCATATTAAACAAATAACTACTAATGAACCCACCACCCCCACCTTAATCATTCCTTCTGCTTTAAATGATGAAAGCATTTGCATTTGTTTCATTCTCCTGCTATAAATGTTTGCAGCTCCACTGTGAAGATACAGCTTTGTATGCCAGTCCTACAGTGCCAACGCTGCAATGGTGACAGAAGTTAAATGGGAGCCAGAGATGAGCTCATAATTCTGTTAAGTACACTGCAGGCTTCCCAAAGTGTTAAATCAATCAATGAAAGCAACAGGACTATAATCTAATTTCAGCAAGATATCACTCATTGGTTTATTTCCTTTGGAAAGTCTGTATTTGAAATTACCATCTTCTCAAAAGTTGCCTTCAAAAATTTTAGTGACTTGTAAAAACATTGTTACTTGGCATTTAGACCTGACAGCCTTTCTAAAGCATCTGCACAATCATCCACCTAGCTCCTCTTCTAATAATTCCAAACTTAATTTATATTTGCTACAATACTGGCAATCAAAAATGAGGCCAATTTACTCATGGTAGTGTTTACAGCACAACTAATTGCTGATTATAAATAAAAATCATATATAAAATCATATCTTTCACCAACTGCACAGTAGCAGGTAATAGAAATTTTGTGGGGAAAAATTAGAATGAAGGATACAGACACAAAATTCTATTTGAGAATAGTTTTGGATTAAAAGAACTACATCTAAAGCTAGCTAAAAAGTTAAAGGAATAACCGTTCAGCAAAACTAATGCTGAAGTAATCACCTGATAAAAAAAAAATGTATTTGGGAAATAATTTATTGTCATTTGGTTATTTTTTTTTTTAAAAATGAGTTATTTTTACAATATCAGACTTAAATAATTGCACTTGGCCCAAGTCTGGTGGAAAAGCATACTGCTCAAAGGTTTGGAGAAACATCTGCTCCCCAGAATTTAAGACCACTTGTTTCCTGCCTATGCAGTACTGTAACAGACTCATGCTGTAGCAATACAGTGCTAACAAGGGTTTCCTTTCTTCTCCCAGATAAACATTGAAACCAATCAGTATGACAGAAGGTGTACATTAGACAATGTTTCCACCACTGAGGAAAAGCTATTGAAATAACAAGATCCAGATGTTAGACCAAAAAGAAGTTTATCATCCTCAGAACCCCCCAAATTGTGTCTGATGTTTCATACAAAGACTGTCTAATTTGCTAATGTGCATTTTTTTGCTATGGGAGAGAAAAAAGCACACCTGTCAAGAAACCTGTTTTCCACATGCATTGGAATGACATCTGTAGCAGCTCAACATCAGGGAAATCCAGACACCATTAAATTATTTTGAACATCTTTTGCTTTGTACACCTTTCTCTGGAAATCATCAAGGTGCACAGAATAAATATGCCTAATTTATTTACTTTTTTACAGCGTCTTTATTTAGATTGAGGGGAGAAAATTGCTGAGGAAGCTTTTTGAATAATAAACTCAGATTGGATTGTATACTTAAATTTTCATCTCTGGGAGCTTAGAAGAAATTAAACTCCTAAGCAGAGCCACAGGGCTGGATAGTCTGCTTCAATTATTAAGTTCAGTATCACTTATGGCCATCTACAACACATATGGAATGGCATCTTCAGAATTTTCCTGGTGAAGTTCATTTTTGTCGTCATCATATGAAGACCTGCAATAGAAATCTAATCCTCTATTAAACCTGACAGTGTAATTCTGAGAATCTACTGATGAGTCCTGTTTTCCCTACCAAAATTTGTTATATTTCAGGTGCATTTTTCCAGGGATGTCTGGAAAGTTGTAGTCTTCAGTTTTAAGGCCTGAGCAAGAAGAGAAGGGGGAGAGAAAATACCAGGCTCAGTAATGATGAGTCAAAACCACACCTCACAGCCAACCAGACTACCACGTACAGGGAATACAGCAACATCTGGCTCTAATAAATATCTATATGACTGTATTATGCTTTTCATTAATAGTTTTATCACTGCTTCTTCATATTGCAATCAAAACAATGACCACTGCAGACAACAATAAGCATGACTGCAGCTGCTAAGAGCTTATACTCCAAGGGAAATGGACAATAGATAAAACAAAGAAAATGACCCAGAAACAGATTGATGAAGGCCCTGATTTAAAAAAAAAAAAATAAAAAAATCAGTAAAGTATATTAAAAAAAATAAATCAGTACTGTTACAAGTAGATGCAACAGTGAAAAAAAAAAAAAAATTAAAAAGAAAGAAGAAGGTAAAAGCAAGGTCCTTCTCTTACCAAGTGACATTTCTAGTTGTGAGTGATGATTTTTGAAACTTTCAGAATTTCCTTCTCACAGGCACTGCTTTACAGGCTTATTTTTCGCTGTAACATAAGAGGGACCATTTCCACTCAGACTGCACCTGAAGAATGCCATCTGCTTTTGTGAAGATCTTCTCAGCAAGATTCATAGGGTCTTTCTGTCACTGACATCTGAACAGACCTTAACTTTTTTAACCCAATATAAAAATTTGGAGTAGGAGGCTTCTAAAGAGGAAAGATGATATAATGCTGGAATTGAGCACATCTTCTAATTACCAGGAGGTGTATGGTTTGTCATATTAATATTTTTCTCCTCACAGAAACTGCTGAGATGTTAAACTTTCAAATACAACACTGATATTACAGAAGTGAATT